>NW_017307750.1:35850-36559 GCF_000935625.1 Nanorana parkeri
ATCTATCTATCTATCTATCTATCTATCTATCTATCTATCTATCTATCTATCTATCTATCTATCTATATATCTATGTTAGTGTTAACAGTTACAATCATATACAAAAGGAGTTGCAACATGAGCCAGCAGAGGGCATGCAATCCACAAATATGTAAATAGAAACAAGTATATCAATTACTGTATTTTTAGAGGGACTGTATGAAACTTACAACTCTAATTTGTTTTAAACTATTTATTAGGTACATGGTGTTGCTACTGAAAAAAAAAGAAATACAGTTGAAACATGTTTCCCTTATGATTTCAGTTGAATTTTTTTCGTTTTTAATCATTTATAGTACTAGCAACTATATACCTGCTGCTTAAACAGGTAATTTGATATAGTGTTGTAAGATTGTTATGGATTGGGATTCATAATCTGATTTTTGTAATTGTGATGATGTCCAGTAGCCACACATGCTGTATATAGTTTGATTGCTCAATACATTTAGGGGATTATTCACAAAGCCTAACTGCAGTGAGTGATCAGCCAAATGCCGCCGAGCGGCATACGGCTCGGCTATTCTGCCCGGTTCCTCCGAGGTACCGAACAGAATAGAACATAAGTGAAAAGAATGAAAAAAAAAAAAAGGTTGAAAAATAATTGTAAAAATATGTTTAAAAAAAATTAAGAAAATTAAAAAACAAATAAAAATATTTTAAAGAAAAATAA
>NW_017307750.1:36670-37522 GCF_000935625.1 Nanorana parkeri
CACGGCTGGCTCCGCCCAGCTGTCAGAAGCAGGCTGTCAGCCGGCCAATATGCGTTCGGCTCGACTGAGCCGCTCGGCCACGTTCGGGAACTGTACGGGCTATTGTATATAGCCCGTACAGCAGCCCTTCAGTTCCACTGAACCGAAGGGCAGAGGCGGCCGAAGCAAGCCGAAGGATCAGCCGAAGCTACGGCTGGATCCTTCGGCTCTTTCGAGAATAACCCCCTTACTTTTGCTAGTATAGTACAGAATGTAGATACAGTGCATTCATATAATTTGGATGAGATTGCATGAATCACTGATTGGATAAATAATAATAATCTTATTTTGTTCTAACTAGATTCTAAAGCTGACCACAATAAAGCTGACCACACATATAGTCAGATTCCTAATGTCCTATAGACAAGCAAAAAAAATAGCCGGCAAAAAAACTAATTTAGTTTAATCTTAGTTGTTTCTTTATTTCGTTTTTCGGGATTCTGGGAGTTTTTCTGGGGGGTTTTCATTTGTCAGCCGACGCTGGAATTACTTTCTGGGACATTATTTAAATTTTTTTGTAAATAAAGGAATTATCAAAAGGCCGTACCCAGAGGAAGATGAGCCGACCTTCCCGCAGACCCCCACAACCCTGACCCAGTGCTTTTTCAGGGTGCCCCCCCCCCCCTGGAAAAGCCCCCTACCAATGCCAAGGGCAAGTGGCCTAGTATGGTGGGGGGAGGGGGGGCACTCACTTGTCCCCTCCCTTTCCTGCCCTTCCAGGCTGCTGCCCGGATTAAGTGTCTGCTATGGGATTTTAAGGGTGACCCCACAATTTTTTTGAGCGTTGAGGTTTCCGCTTAAAATTCCTACCAG
>NW_017307750.1:38472-39792 GCF_000935625.1 Nanorana parkeri
ACTGCACGGGGGAACCGCACACTGTTTTTTTTTACGGGGGGGGGGAGTTACATCAGGGTCCCCACTAACATTCCTACCAGAGCTAAAGGGTCCGGTATGAATTGAGGGAGGGACGACCCCATGCTGGTTTTTTTTATTTAGTATTATTATTTCTGTGAACATTTAAACACTTTAATGTATTCTTCAGCTGTCAGATTCTTGTTAACATTCAGATCGGAGTGTCAGCAAAGAAACAGAAGCTGTTACCGAGTAACATAGATCTCCCAGTTTCTTTCTCTCTTTATATTTTGTAACAATATTCTGTTACTTTGTTTTAATTCGGGATACAAGTCAGAGAAGCCAAAGAGCAGTAAATGACAGCTCTCCCGCTTGTGAAATTCATATCTATCTGAATTTTGTTATCAAACATTCGGATTCGTTTGGATTTGTTATTTCTGTTATTTGGAAATTCGGATGCATCTGAATGTCCTAATTTAAAGAAATTCGTAAAATGTTAAATTCGGAACGAATAGCACATGTCTAATCTCCTACATGATAGTGAATAACCCCCTAAATTTGCTTTTTTTACAAAGAGGCCAAAGCCAGCCAAGTGAATAACTGAGCCGAAGTGAAGGGAGCCGAATGCCGTTTGGCTATTCACTTCAGCCGAGCATGGCTGATTTCAGCCGTACATCCGCTGTCTTCGGCTCCCTTTGGTTCAGCCGAACATGCTCAGCATGTTCGGCTGAGCTTAAGTGAAGAACCCGTTCGACCGAACACCCGGCAGCCAGTGAGGAGCCGAACAGAAGGGAGGGAATAGCCGAATGCATCTGAGCGGCATGCTCAGTAATTCTGCTTGCTACCTTGGAGCTGAGGTAGGAATGTTAGGAGGCACCCCAGGTTAAAAAAAAAAAGTATGTGGGGTTCCCCAAAAGTCATACAAGGCCCTTTAGGTCTGGTAGGAATTTTTAAGGGCAAAACACACCCCTCAAAAATAGAGGAAAGCACATGGAGTCCCCCCCTAAAATTCCCAACCAGACCCTGAATCCGAGCACAGGCCTGGCAGGGCAGGAAAGGAGGGGGGGGGATATGCAGGATCCATGCAGATGGGGACAAGGGCTTCTTCCCCACAAGCTATGGGGCGTTTGTTGTGGGGGTGCGGGCAGGGAAGCTTATTCACATTAGTTTACCCCTTTAATAAAAGGGCACCAGATGCGCCCCCCTTGTGAATGAGTAAGGCGTACTTATATACCTAACAATTCACTAAAGGGTTAAAAATAAATTTAAATACAAAGTCCAGACTTTTAGAAAAAAAATCCTTTAATTGAAATAAAAACACAG
>NW_017307750.1:40121-55519 GCF_000935625.1 Nanorana parkeri
GCGCAAGCATTAACCCTTCAGTGAATGAGTTATTAATGGGGTACCCTGATGCAAATAAGCCCCCCTGCCAGCAGACACCCACAACCACCGGGTCTCAGAAATGTGGCAGAAGAGGCCCTTGTCCTCATTGATATGGAGACAAGGTCCTTTTCCGGGGGTGGCGGGGGGGGGGCTGAAAAATGGGTGTTCCCAATGTGTGATACATTAAAAATTCAACATATTAAATGAGATCTACTTGTAATAGTCACATCATATGGACAGGCCTAGGGGCTAAAGTGCAGAGATCTCACCAATGGAATCTCTGAAAGACAAACACCTGTTACATGGTTTAACGCTTCAATGTCTAAAAGGTATTGAACAATCACCTTCGACTGTGTAGGCAAAAATCCTTGAACTGGCCCTGCTCAGACTATAGAAGCCGAAGCTCAGAGCCCCGCCCATAGCACTGCTTCTGTGTGTGTGAGGCGGTGTTTTTCGCCCACCCACCAGCGCCTTCAGGTGCCTGGTTGTGTTGACTTATGGTAGCGCCGGCTCTGTTTGCGATCTTACACTGTGGAAGCTTTTTGCATCTTTGCTTTAATGTCCTGGAGAGAGAACCCAGGCAGAGGTGTGGTGGAGAGAGACAGTATACAAAACAGTGTAGATTGATGACATATTGACCATTAGTTGAATTGGTCCACCAAAACCACGGTAATTTCTTCTTACATTTTGACTCCAATGCATTTCAGCAAAACAGTGAAAGTTCACCTATCTCTCCTGATTTTTTCACCCAAATTTGGGGGAAATAAAAACTCTCAATTTTACTTATACCTGAAGGAGTAGCAGCACTGTAATGGGGTCACCTCTCTGCTCACTCAACTCTTTCCTTTTGTCAGTGTTGCAATGGAGGAGAAAACTGATGTCAGTCTATGGGTAATCGGATGTAAATGGACATGTGCTCTGATCTATTTGTTTTTCCAGACCACGCCGGAGTCGGGGGTAACCAGGTGTAAACGGACGCCTGTCCATTTACACACGGCTGCTGCTAGACTAACATTGGGCATCCGATCGGGTCCTCTTGAAAAACTGAGATGAAGACCCGATCAGACCACCCGCGTGAAAGGTGCCTAAAGCTGCTCCTTCTCTGTGTCATCTCTCTAAAACCAAATTCCTAATTCAAGCTTTTTTTTGTATTGCTAAAATGTAACTCCTATTAGCTGATTTTTCTAACTTGTGCTTAAACTGAGCTGATGGTGGTCAGACCTCAGTTCAGATATTAGAAAGAAAATACTTTGACACACGATGGAGTCGAGGAATATGTACAAGATTACTAAATTATCAAGCATTTATGGATGTGAGGATTAGATTGGGTGTTAACATATGGGATCTTCAGGAAAGTATAACCCCTTAATCAATTAAATGCAATTTTACAACCACTATTTTATGTAGTATACAAATACATGTAAGAAATGTGCATAGCATTCACTTTCGTGCTATTAGGATATATATCTGTTGTTGACTTCAGGCTTCCTAATCTATGGGGAAAGAACAAAAGCTAGGCTTTTCTGTTACCTTTCTCAGATACTATCCAGGAAAACCCTAAATATATAATTATCTAAATGTGCTGCAATAAAGGGTTTTTACATTAATATTACTGAAAAAGAGCCATTAAAAATACCTACAAAAAATTCAAAGGTACTGACAAGTGGCCATCTTATGATCTGGATCAAGCAAAATGTAGAACATTATATACACATCCAAGATATGCTGTGTAACATTTTAAGACCTCCAGACTACACTAAAATTGTAAATTCACAATGAACATCCAAAGCAAAGATGTAATATACTCTAGGCATGTTTGTCTTTTATTTGGACCCAATAGGAAGAGAGAGTGAGGGAAGTATAACTTAAACAGTTGTCACTGGAATAAGTTTCCTTGTAGAGATAGTTTTCGTGTAAACCTGTTCTGTTGACAACTTAAAATTATAGATTATGCCACAGTTAGTCCTAACAATAACTCTTACCATGGAGAGGATGAATCTCTCTAGAGTGGGACACAGATAACAATACAAATCTGACTGATGTAAAAGTCCCTACTGTTGGTTCACCATAATCTTGTATTGGCATTGCCTATTCTACCCCTCACGGCCCCTTACTGAGATTCTCCATTCCATGCTATTCAAGGAGAATTTGAATGGGTAAGCTGGGAAGAAAAAATGTTCTTCTTCATCAGACATTTTTATGTATGGTAAAACATCATACTTGATCAAATCTAGCTTTAGGAATAAATCAGAGGTAATGCGAATTCTTACTGGTGTCTAACATTGTTTCTATGTGTTGCAGCTAGGCTGTCTTGACTGGCTGTCCTTCTGAAACAGTCCAGTAAGCACTGGTACAGATTAGTTAAACTTTGGCAAGATATCCAGCAACACCAAACTAGAAACCAGCATTTTTGTGAAACTTTGAACCATCCACTGCTGGCATACTTTTAGGCACCATAAACAAAATCCCCTTAATATCAGCTCCATGGAACATAAGTTTTATTTACTGTCATGTCATGTCACTGTCCGTTCACTTAGAAACTCCATCTCTAGAAACAAAACAAAAACGTGCAGACAACAAGAGATAACTTTGAATACCTGTATTAGCTTTAACAAGCCTGCAGATACGGTAAAGCCAATCTGACAAAGCTTTAGTATGCCCTCATTGTGCTAAAACTTGCCTGCCACTCCTGCACATGTCTATTGACCTTTAAGACAAGCCATCATGGTGATGGCCCATGATGAATGTGTGGGGGACAGAGTTTACCTTCAACGCTACAAAGAAGTTTTGTCTATCAGAATAGCCTAGGATTTGCATATCTGCAGACTGCAGTTTGTGCAAGCACCACACCACGTTTAGCAGCCTCAATATATGTCAGTTAACTTGTCAATAACTCTTTGACTCATTTTCTGATTGACAGTGGATCTGAGAACTAGGGACATGTACAGTTGCATATTTTTAGTTTTCTCCTGTAATGTTAAATTATGTTTCCATGGCAAGGGGCATCTTACATTTGAGCAGTGGCTACTTTACAACACACACATAGGGACCATGGGCAACAAAAGTAGTCACCCTGCAGAAGGAAGGACAGTGTCAGCATGAATTCAGAGATGATTTGAGGAACTACAACTGAGTGATTCACAAATAAGCTACAAGGAGAGAAAAAAAAGGAAAAATGTGTTCAAAGCACAAGGCTGGTAGGTCAAAGGCTCAAAAATCCTATTTACAGGGCAATTCAATCTATATGTTGTAACAGGAACCGTTCTTAACCACAGTCTTCTAGGACAAATACAGCACCAGACAGTCCACTTGACTTTACAAAAAGCTTGATTTTCCGTAGCACACAGTTAATAAGTATTTCTGCAGTTCATGAAATACAGTCCATTCTTTGAAGCAAAACACAACACTTTATAACATTAATCAGTACTTTCCTGTACTCCAATGCGGTTTCCAAAACAATGTCCTTTTCAGCACCAAACAGATCCTTGCAGGCTTCAATCCTCCAGCTCACCTAGCTGGGTAACAGTCCGCTCTACATAAAGCCTAGACATGTGCGATTCGTTTCGGAAAAATTTGTTTTTCGGACAAAATGACGAATTAATACAAATTCGAATTTCCGAAAATGAAATTTCAGATGAAATTCGTGAGCGGTAGTCCGTACGAGGTTTCGAAAGTCAAAACGAATTGACTTTCGGACCCGAATCTCGAAAAATTAAATAATGCAAAATCCGAATCAAAATGAAACTAAACACATTTTTTGTCGGTGCACATGTCTCATAAAGCCAGGCTTCCTTTTAAACATGCATAGCCGCAATCATGGGCTACACCAGTGATTACCAAGCTGCAACAACAAAACCTGGACTGACCAGCTTACTTAGCTGACGGGATAATGGCCCACCCTTCTCTCCATTATCCCAAACCCAGGGACCCAGGACACAATTTATAAATTGCACAGCTAAATCATACATGCTTTCACTGGGGTTTTCAACTAAAAAAGAGGGATGCAATTTAACCTCCCTGGCGGTATGATTATGTCAGGAATTTTGTGCCAAAAGCGGTACATTGTTTTGCATGGAAATTTGGTGTTATCTATTGTAGGCCTGTAATTCTTAGTAAATCTTAGGAATAACTCACCTAAATCTGTCCAAACAAGAGTCCAGTAGACATCCCAGGTATGATAAAGTTTGAAACACAAAATAAAAAAATTATAATATAATAAATTATAAATAATTATAAGAAATTATAATATAATAAATAATTATAAAAAATTATAATATAATAATTTAAAAAATGGTCCAGTAAATGGGAATTCTGGGGGCGCTGCCTGATCCGTACCACAGTCAATAGAGTACCAAGTTCGCACATCACTGAGCTCGGTCGCAGAATCGTCGCTGTTTTAGGTCAAAAGCGGTTTTAGACCAGGTAGAAAACAGCGATAGTAAATTAGAACTACTTGCAGAATTGAGTGATAGCGATTCGTTGGGAAATTCCTCAACAGACACTGAAAGTGAGGACAGCGAGGATTCTGCGACCGAGCTCAGTGATGTGCGAACTTGGTACTTTATTTACTGTGGTACGGATCAGGCAACGACCCCAGAATTCCCATTTACTGGACCATTTTTTAAATTATTTTATTATAATTTTTTATAATTATTTATTATATTATAATTTCTTATAATTGTGAAAAAGTGTCAGGCAGGGCACTGGACAAAGCTCTAGGGACAAAATTGAAGTGAAATAGTTTGATACATAAGCAGATTACATTGTATTGTGTGTATTCTGTATATTGCAACTTTTCACTTTTGAATTTCCCGCCGGCTGTGACGCTCGAAAACGAAACTAAAAGTCAGATGTCGGCTTTTTCGAGCCGCGTACAGCAGAGGACGCCGCGTGATCGCAGGGACAAGGTGAGTGTCACTTTTCTCAGCAGCCCGAGTCTGGCTCGGGGTTACAGCTCCTAGCATTGAAAATTCACCCCGAGCCAGACTCGAGATTACCGCTAGGGAGGTTAAAAGGCTTGATCTTACATACCTCCCATTTATAACCATTCCTTGCTTTCTGTCACAATGTACACACATATCATTTTATCTACTGTTTTCCAGATGGACTATCGCATTGCTAACAAAACTACCAAAGACCAATTGGTTCCCACTATATCAACGTTATTAAAGGATCCAGATGGAAAACATACTTATTTGGGGGTTGCACAGGGGTGAGAGGGAGTTGATCAGGTTCCCAACTGGCTGCCATAAGCTTTATTATGTTGCCAACATTAAAAAATACTTAACACCCAGCATTACATAGCATAGATGGTATGTTCAATCAATACATAACGCATAAAAATAATGTCCGCCTCTAACTTCACATCAGTGAAATGGACTTTGGGTCTGTAGGTAATTGTAAAATATCCAAAATAGTAATTCTTTATTTGTCTTCTGGGGGAAAAGCAAGACTTAAATTAATGTATTGTAGTTTTGTTTAGGGCTGGTAATGATTAAAATTTTCGTGTTCGATTAATCTAAATTTTTTTTAATCGATTAATTTTGATTAATTATAACGCACATACAGATCCAACTACATTGGCCTATACACATACAGCACAGCAATGAAGTAATAAAATGAACTAGGATCACACTCACGTGCCCCACTCAATATGATCGCCCAGGATGCATCTGTAAGTCCAGGACTGCATCACTAGTGCCCCACTCAACCAGGAAGTGGAAAAACATTAACTGTTGGTAAAAGTTATTTAACCACCTCCCGTCTATTGGCAATTCCTGAGTGGCCAAACGGGAGCCTTATAGGAGCGGGAGGGCGTCTTAAGATGTCCTCCCCCTGCTCATGCGCGGTGCCCAGCGCGGACACGAGTGGGGAAACTGTCAGAAATGTAAACAGCCAGCAGTGGCTGTTTACATTCAAGCGACCAGGCATCTCTAGAGGTGCCCAATCACTTGTAGTAGGTACGGGTGTCGCCCTCCCCCGCCGTCTCTGTCGATGCCACTGTCGGTGCCCGGTGCGGCCTGGACCAGCACAGCGACTCTGTCAGTGGAGATCAAAGCCCAGATACCAAGCAATTGAGCTGCAAGTTTGAAAATGACTTGCTACACTATTGCAGACTTGCCAAGCTTCACAATTTTGTTGCACAATTACAGCAAGTCTGCATTGCAAGTCTCCAGATCAACGTGCTTTGCAAAAGTGCTGTACACTTGCAGAGCTCTTGCTAAGACCTGCAGGACTCTTGCTGTGGACTTGCCAAGCAAATTTGCTACAAATTTAAAAAGTGTCAACTAGAACTTGTGCTGCAAGTGTTCTGCAAGTCTACAACTTGCCAGGAATGTGTGCAGCAAGATAACAAGAATTACAATTTAACTCTGCCACAAGTTTGTGGCAAGTTATCCTTGCTAGGAGGGAGCTGGGTACACAATCTCCCTTTGATCTCCTCTCCGATCCCCAATTGCAAGAAGTGATGTATATTGCATCACTTTCGCATTTAGTGTCACTCTCCGGCAAAACAGATGCCGTTGAGAAGCTGCTGGAGCAGATCTCTGCTTGATCAGCTACTCTTCACAATTCACACTTCACTTCACACTTTTTCACAATTTAGGGTACTTTTCTTGTTATAGAGGAAAATATAAAAACCCCAGTGGTGACTAAATACCACTAAAAGAAAGCTCTACATGCCCCCCAAAAAATTGTATAAAATTTGTCTCAGTACAGCGTTGCATGACAGAATAGATGTCAGACAAAGAACCGCACTGAAAAATGGCCTGGGCAGGAAGGGTGTTCAAGTGGTTAACTAATGAATGTAAGATGATTTCATATTGGCATGCAGAGCTGCATGCTGATGGGATTTTTAGTGAAAGGGGGTAAAGGTCTGATTAACAAAGATCCAACTATTATATAAACTTAAAAAACCCCATAAAAAATGGACCCAAAAATACTTTGTTTTCCCTTCTTAGGTGTCGGAAGGAAGCAATCTAGCAGATTTTTTTTTGGGTGGTGGTGGATTGGGGGAGGGGTGGATGGTGCTAATCTGTCTTTGTAATTACTCTTTTAGTGAAGCTGTAAATTAATCATTTATTTTGTCCAGCTAGCTCCTTTATCACTACAGCTACCAAAAAGAAGTATAGCTGTTTTGTCTGGCATAGGGTTGCCACCTTTTTTTCAAGTGAAAGCCGAACACTCTAGCGACATGCCGACATTGTTTTTGGGAGAATAATTCACGGCTTACTCATATATAAATAGTGCCACCCCCTCATATGTAAATATAACAGTAAAGACTATTTTCAGTGGGGGGCCAGAAGCCCCTATCTTAATTTTGGTTGCCCCTGTCTGCCTGACATCTTGTGTCCGGGTTTCTGCTGCTATGAGGTACATAGTGCATTTAGAATTCATTTACATTCCCTACATTAGATGATTGGTAGTGCTCAGTGTGTTCCATTTTTTCAGTTGGTACCGTATGTGTTGTATAGTCACTTCTTTGCAATCACTGATACAGATCAGACTGATCACAGATCAATATGTGTATGGCCACCTGACACTTTATTCAGTGTGTTTTTGAGCCATCCAGTGCAATGGTGCCTCAGGCATGAGAGAATGCTTATCAGACATGAGGATGCTGTACTGATTAGCACCGTTATACAGCACTCCTACACTGACTCTGGTACTGGACAGCCATTCATAAATAAGTTAGTGTAAGTAACCCATGCAACTGCTGCTCCAAACTCCAGCTGGCCTCAAGATGTTGTTCTAGCTGTGGAATTTGAGTGTTAACGGCCCTGCATAAGGGAACAGATTTGTCACATAATATGCAGAATTTTTTACATTTTCTATTGCTATCACCACCAAGCTACTGCAAGGTTTAGTTTTAAAAATATGCCCCTTTCAGATAAATATTTTCAGCTGAGGTGATATTTAGCAGCTTCAGCTTTGTTTAGCGAGGTCATTTGGATGTTGATTTAATCAGTAGTAAATCACTTGGTAAAACCTAGCAATTCAAATCAGATGAACTTTAAGCCATGTATGGCCTCCTTTAGGCTAGGTTCACACTTAGGCGATTTATCATGCAGATTTCAAGTCTATGGAAGCGGTTCACACCTTTGCGATTTGTCGCACGGTAGAAATCACCTGTCGCACAAAAAGGTACAAGAGCAATTTTCGGGCGGATGTTGTGCGATTTGGGTCCCATAGACATTGAATGTGTCTGTGACAACCGCGCGGTTTTCAAAACAAAACCGTGACAACAGAAACGCGCAACAACTGCACGAAAACAGCTCACCAGCTCAGTCGCTTAGGTGTGAACCTAGCCTCAAAGTATATCAAAAGCCAACACTTACTGTAATTTTGGGCAGAGTAGGGGATGGTTAAAATCACTCAGATTTGGGTTTTTTTTTCATCGGCAAGATTTCTCTTCACTACCTTATCTGTCCTGTAGACTCAACAGGAAGTGAGAGAATTCCCCTCTTCAGGTTAAAACACACCTTTGCAATGCAGAGGAACAGTGGGTTGCACTTAATGCAAGCAATAACGTAAAGCTTCTTAATGCACAATATGTTAAATAGCACATTGTAGTCCCATTCATTTTTGAATGGCACCACAACATACTAAGGCAATGCAGTTCTGACGTACAAGCATTGCAGCACTCCACAATGCACAGTAATGTGCTCCATAATGCTGCATGTCTGTTTTCGGCTGTTGCATTGGCAGCCTATTTAAAATGAATGGGCTGCATTAATGTATTGTGCATTAATGCATAACACAACGCATGTTAACACCGTGCACAAGATAGGACAAGTCTGAAAGGGCCCTCAGACAGTTATAACGGGAACAAGTATCCAGGGCAGGATTTCCCACAAGGCCATCGAGGTCCGGCCTTGTGGCGGCAGGGAGCAGAGGCAGGGGTGCAGAATCTTCCGACGCCAGAGATATGCAGTTCTGGGTTCCAGGCCGGTAGTTGTTTTCTACATTTAGCCCTGCTTTTGGTAAGCAGGGCTAAATGTAGAGCGGGGAAGCCGCTCACTCGTTTCGGTGATGCCGCCAAGATCACTTGTAATAACACTGCAGGTCCGTCCTCCCCGCGCCTTGTACCTCTCTCCTTGCTGGAGATCTTCAGGTTCCGTCCTCGCTCTGCCGCCCCCCCCTCCCCCCGTGTACCTCTCTCCGCCAGACGGAGATCCTCAGGATAGAGAGCAGGGAGCAGAGCAGAGAACAAAAAAGATTGATAAAAAATAATGAAACAAATAACAAATTAAAAAATAAGTAAAAAAATAAGAAATAATATTTAAAATTAAAAAAGGTGATTAAAACGTAAAAAATAATAAGAAAAAAATATTTTAAAAAAATAATAAGATAAAAAAGTATTAAAAAATAAAAAAGTTAAAAATAATAAGATACAAAAATTATAAAAGATAAAAAGTAAAAGGTGATAAGATAAATAAAAATATAAAAAAGTAAAAAAAATAAATTAAAAAAAGTGATAAAAAAGTTAAAAAAATTAAGAAATAATAAAAAAAATTAAAACCAAACCTGTTGCCCCCAACATTTGGTTGCCATTCTCCATTGGGAGGGGGTTTGGTGGCGAGGGGGGCGCATTGAGGATCCTGGCCCTGGGGCAGCAGAGAAAGTAAATCCAGCCCTGCAAGTATCCCTTCTCAAAGATGTCCAATCTATTCTGGTTCTGGTGCCAACTCAAAATTTTGTATTAACCTTCACTGTCATTCCTGGTGACATTTGGTGATCAGGAAAATTAGAGATTGAATCTATAAAAACTTGACAGAGGTGCTAACCCCTCACCATTACACCACCCTCCGCCCCACCAAAAAGAATAAAAAAGTTTTGCCTTTCGTTATACTTTGACTATACACATTGACTTATTCAGTATAACAGAGAAGAACAATAATTATATATAAAGTGTAGTAATTCTGATAGGTTGACATAGGTTACTCCATTGTGCACAACAACATTTTTTCTGGTGTTGTACTGAATAAAGTGGGAATTATTCATGCACTAATAGGCTACCCCTGCATGCATATTTATGTCTATGCAGTCAGGAGAGGATAGTATGAAGGAGCTGCAGGCAGGCACCTCCTGCTACTCTATGTGGAAAGAACAGAGATCAGACACAGGTTCCAAACATTAATCATAACTCAATTATTAATTAAATAATCAATTAATGATTCTACCAAGAATGCTCAGCCAGCAATGTCTACCATGCATGTATATGTCTTTTGAGCCAGGAGAAGAGTATGAAGAAACAGTAGATACACACCTCCTGCTACTCTATGTGGAAAGAACAGAGATCAGACACAGTTTCCAAACCTTAATCATAACTTAATGATTAATTAAATAATCAATTAATGATTCTACCAAGAGTGCTCAGCCAGCAATGTCTACCACAGTTACAGCCTTCCTGGCTTTGATTATCTGTCATTTAGCTTTAATCCGGATACATTTTTACAAAGGTTTAGTTATTGTTTGAAGTAGGTATTTTGGTGACAGTGCCAGAGTAGAAGAAATGTCTATTGTCCTTAAGGTATTAGTCTATGTATTTTGATCATGATATAATAAAGTAACAATGCTTAAAATGATACAATGTCTAAATAGAATATAAGCTTAGCTTACATTTATCAAAACACTTTTGCAATAAAACATATACATCAAATAGCTGAATGACCAGAATATACTAGATGACATGTCTTTATTGAGTATAATTAAGTATATTACTGCAATATAACAACTAATAATGCCCATGGACAATTCTCAGGATGTTTTTTTAATGCACTAGTTGATTTATAAGTGTCTCAATATGAGTATGCAGTCTTTGCCATGAATATGTATTGAGTTGTGTGTTCAGAATGATGAAACCACTTTGTGCTGTAATACATACCCTTCTTCTGGCAGTAAGGGTCTAACTGCTGCCAGTTAGATTCATTGAATACATTGTAGCCAATAGCTGACTCTGATGACACAAGCGTAACACAAGTTGGAGTATAAAAGAACACCTAAGTAACACATGATTTATCATTTCAGAATTGTTTTTATGCTGAAATCTTAATTGTAATAGGAACATTTGCTTTTTTACCACCTGGCAGCTACACAAATTATTTAGGAAAAAAAAAGCATTTAAAAAATAATAGTTATATGAGAACATGGTAAAGGTACGTGTCTGCAGTTATATCTACCTGTGCATTCTGGTAATGCTTTCTCCTGTGAATATGAACAACAATCAAGCGACCGATAAGGACATCCTGTGCAGTTCTTGCACCTGGAGACAGAACAGCAAATCTTCAAGATTAGAAGCCATCAAGATCCAGATACTTAGCAAACTTCGACTAGAGCAGGCACCTAACATCAGCAAGGATGCTATAAAACATCTTTTACCCAAAGCCCCTCCGTTAGAAGAGCTGATTGACCAGTATGATGTTCAGGGTGATGACAGCAGTGAGGGATCCATGGAAGAAGATGATTATCATGCCACCACTGAAACTATTATCACCATGTCCACAGAGCGTAAGTAGAGAATACCAGTCCCTCTGACAAGAACACTTTCACATCTTTTATTCTTTGGGCAAGCCAAAAGCTTTTTTTTCCCCCCTCTTCTTTTAACTGAAAACTACCAGGCTGTGTTGTGTGTGTATTGTATTACATGGAGAAGGCCAAGCTTTAAATTCACACATGAAATGTTCTACTAAAATCATTTGGGAAAAGCTGAAATACAAGACAGTAGGGGGATTGGATCTTTTTGTTGCAGGCTATTTTTAGAGGGCACCAGCAATTGGTTCATTTGAGAAAAAATGGCAGGGCAAAAACCATGCTACATAGTTCATAGTTTGCTGTATGCTGAATGTATATGCTTTCTCTGTATCACTGATTTATGTTTGGCTGTAGGTATGTCTAGGTTCACATTGTAAATGCCTTTATGTAATGCGACAAGCGTGCTTTTCTGTTGAAAGCAGTGAGGGTGTAAATGTAAAAAAACTAATGAGAATGCAGGGGATGATGTGCTAAACATTGCAGGTTTCTATGCCAGCTCAACTCGAAAGCACCCTAGCCGTTTGGAAGAAACAAAAGTTGTGATTTCTCTTTACTCGTTAGTGGCTCAAAATACTGATTTCTCAGAGTAATATCTATCCTCAATGGTAAATCATCCCCACAATCCTGAAAAATTATATAATGCAATTATTAGGATCACGTGTAGATATATTAAAAGGTTTTTAATATAGATCCTTTTAAACAGAAATCTTTTATACTCTGAAAACTATAGTATGTCTTGCAAACCAGCTAACACTGTGGAGTTTATTTACTAAAATTGTAGAGAATGTTCATTTAGCTTAATGAATGAGGTAAAGCTGTATTTACTGCAATCATCCAACCAATGCACATGGCAAAATCGGTATGTTTTTCTGTTCATCTGCTCATATGGAGATTCAAATTAGATATAGCTTTACTTTATTAATTTTTGAAGTAAACATTCACGGCTCCTTTAGTAAATCAGTTGCCTTGCTGCATGTAGTGACGTGCTCCAGTACGTTCATATACAGGAACCAGGAGCAGTCCAGCACCAGAATTTGCTGAACTAGATATCTTAAACTATGATTCTACATCACAGCATAAAAGCAAATACATTGTCTATAAAGTTATGCTTTTGGTTAAGAGTGCAATAATGCAGATTCATAAACAATCTTGAAGTGTATGTCCAGCCAAAACTTGTGTTTTTTGTTTTGGAGTGAGCAAGTTTTGTGCTATCTAGAGCTACAGAGATTCCCCACCACTTTATGTCCTGGTGAAAATGGTCTCACTAAACATGGGAAGGGAAGATCTGTGACAGGGAGATAGAAATTAAAATCTGACAGGGGGTCTACATTAATAAAACACTTCACCACTGTCTGGTGAAACCATTGTCACTGTGATAATAAGTGAGGGGAAATCTCTCTAGCAGAGCCCCAAATAGCAGTAAAAACCAGTAGGGGCTCTAAACCTTCCCAAAATTAGAAAAAAAAATGTTAGCTTGACAAACACCCAGACATTCAAAGGGATTGCAGTCTATGGGATAAACCATCATAAAATAGGAAATAAAATAGATTGTACAAAAATTCGACCTTTTAAAAAAATAGAGATGCATAATCTACGGTACACTGAAAGGTGTGGAAGACAAGCATACGTGTTATCTGATAGCATTACCTAGTAAGCCATGGTGTGCAATCATCCTGTTACATAACATATACATAAAATACCTTTTTTTGCTGTTAAAAATGAAGATGAACACAAATGAACAAGAATACAGTTACACATGTGACAATTGGTGGATTTACTAAAGTAGTTCATTTTGTTTCAGTATAATGCTGCATTCACTTCAATCATTAATTTATGTACAATGAACATTCCCTTATTTTAGGTTCCTCTGCACATGATTGGGTGCTCAAAGTTTACACAAGTTCACTTGACTAAGAGAAAATTTTAAAAATCACCCCAAAGTGTTAAACTTGGAAACAAATAGTGACAATAAATATGCAAGTATGTATTCAGTCCTTGCCAGATTTTCTCTCTTTTATTGCCTCTGTAGTGGCAGAGATTTAACAGATATTGTATTAAGCAAAAGGCTCTATGTTGAGAAGCAACAGACAAATGGTATTTAGTACAGTAATATACGGATGTATACAGTTAAACATATGTAGTACATGTATACATTAAGCATATGCCAATGAAGAGTTGATACAACTAAATGTTAGCTAAATAGCATTTAGAGCCTACATTTAATTTTCTTTCTGTGTGTGTAAGAGAAAATCGGTTTTGGCTATTCTGTGATTTATTTAGAGGATACTTGGTACTGTAAGTTTATTTTTAACAGTTTAAGTGAGTTATCCCTTACTTAAACTTACTTAAAATTACTCCTTTAGTAAGCCAGCCACACTTTCTTTTAAGAACACAAAACCTTGAGCATACTTAAAAGAAAGTGTGGCTGGCTTACTAAAGGAGTAATTTTACCATAGCCCTGATAACCTGTGTTTTTTTTAACTACAGACAGCGTTTCTCAACATTTATACTCTGGAGGAACCCTTAAAATAATATTGAGATATCAGGGGATCCTGCCAAAATGATTGTATCTACTATCTATCTTTTTCGCAATAAAAAAGATAAAGACTGTGGAATACCTAGAATATTTAACACCCACAATATTACCTTGCTCTGTATGTCAGTAATAATTATGAAAATGAATGAATACTAATGACCAGAAAAGAAATACAGACTGTAAAAATTGTAGTGTCCCCTTACACTAGTCGTCAGTGCAAAAGTGTCCCCTTACATTAGTGATTAGTGGAGAAAAGCCTCTTTACATTGGTGGTCAGTAGAGAAGTGCCCTTTTGCATTGGCGGTCAGTGGAGAAACACTGCCTTACATTGGTGGCCAGTGGAAAAAAAGACCCTTTACATTGGTGGTCAGTAGAGAAACACTCCCTTACGTTGGTGGTCAGTGGAAAAAAAGCCCCTTTACATTAGTGTTCAGTGGAGAAATACCCCTTTACATTGGTGGTCAGTGGAGAAACGCTCCCTTACATTGGTGGTCAGTGGAAAAAAAGGCCCTTTACATTGGTGGCTAGCGGAGAAATATCCATTTACATTGGTGGTCAGTGGAGAAATATCCCTTTACATTGGAGGTCAGTGGAGAAACACTCCCTTACACTTTTTCTGAGCACCCTTTAGGCTCATTGATCAAGACTTTAATAGAATTGGGCTGATTTATTAAAGGAGCTGAAAATAAATTGTGTGAATATTCACGTCAATGATCCAGTTATGTGAAAAACAAATCCCCTTTCGCTTTGAATACACAATCATGTGCAGATGAATAAGTTAATTGGAATTTGCTCTTCACACAATTGGATCACTGAAGTAAATATTCATACAATTTTAGGAAGAATCTCAACTCCTTTAGTAAATCAGCCCAGATGTCTCTGCAAAAGACATGTGGACATGGATCAGTTCACTAAATTAATGAGATACCATGCCAACTCTTTTAGCAACTTGAATACTGTTTTGGTAACAAAGAATCAATGCTGGGTCTGGCCGTTTGAAAAATGCTATGCACACTTCAGCAACAAAACAATGGCAAGCATTCCAACTCCATGTATTCTTTAATAATGCAGCATCTTTCATAATATCAAATGTCTCAATACAAGTTGCTCAAACCAATGCTTTCTCACTGCTGGTTATTGATGTATGCATTTAAGAAACCATACGAAATACTGCAATTTCCCTCAGAAGTTGCAGAAATCTTTTTCTTCACTCACGGTGACCTTACTTTAGGTGAAAGATCAGCTTTAAAATGACTCCTTCTTGTAGATTACAACCCCCCCCCCCCCCACTTGCTATATATAATCAGTT
>NW_017307750.1:55870-89067 GCF_000935625.1 Nanorana parkeri
ATATATATATATATTCTGTACATTCAAAAATTGTCTAAATGTGCCAATAATGGGTATTTTGGAGAAGCATGTGTCCATTCTCACGGGACACAGATTCCTGAAATAAATATTCACATAGTTCTGGGACTGTAAGCTCCACACATGCTGCCAGGATCACTTAGGAATTTAGAGGAAGCATTGGAATCCACATACATCTGGCTCTAACAGCCGTGTGATCAGCAGCAATGGCAACTGATCTGCAGCAAAAGATTGACCAAGCAGCAACAGGGAAACTGTTCATAGTAAAAATATTAATAACCCACTTGTTGAAGGTAGTGAATAATAAAATGCAATGCATTTATGTTCATGGATCAGTAGTCATCCAGCACCAAAGTTTGTTGAACTGGATTTTTATAACTAGTCACTTGTCAGGGATTTGCCCGTATACAATATTTAATTGAACATAGAGGCTTTCATCTGCAACACAGCATAAAAGCAAATCATTTGCCCAAAAAGTTTTGCTTTGAATAAATGGAAATATTGATTCATCAATAGTTTTAAAGTTATTCAAAGGAATTGTAGTATACTATAAAAAATAGTAAAATAAATATAGAAAACTGCAGAAAAATCTGATTTTGGTAAAATGTATTTTAAAATAACATGATTAATAATGTATGGTACACTTGGAGGAGTCAAACTTGCTTAGCTAACTTCCTTGGATAAAGTATCAGGTCTCATTCATTGATATAATATAGTGAAACAATATGCACAGTAATTACATTTCACCTAAGTAAATATATGTATATATATATATATGTATTTACAGTATATATACTGATCAGCCATAACATTATGATTAATGTTATGGCATCTGGAAGTGAGTGGGATATATTACGCAGTAAGTTATAATTTTGTCCCTAAAGTTGATGTGTTGGAAGCAGAAAAAATGGTAAAGTGTAAGGACCAACTTGTGATGGCCAGATAACTGGGTCAGAGCAACTCCAAAACTGCAGCTCTTGTTGGATGTTCCTGGTTAACAGTGGCCAGGACCTACCAAGAGAAGTCCAAAGAAGGAAAGCAGGTGAACCAGCAACAGGGCCATGGACAGCCAAAACTCATTGAAGTAAAGCTGGCCCTTGTAGTCCAAATCAATAAAAGAGCTATTGTAGCTCAAATTGCTTGAAAAGTTAATGCTGAAACCGATAGAAAGGTGTCTGAATGTGTGTAGCTGCAGGCTGGTCTGGGTGCCTATGCTGACCTGTGTCCTCCGCCAAAAGTGCCTACAATGGGCACGTGAACATCAGAACTGTATCACGGAGCAATGGAAGAGAGTGAATCAAGTGGATGGCTGGGTGCATGTATGTTGCTTACCTGGGGAAGAGATAGCACCAGGATGCAAGAAGCTCTTGCTGACCAAATACACCTCTTCTTGGAAACAGTATTCATTGATGGCAGTGGCCTTTCTCAGCAGGATAATTCACCATGCCATACTGCAAAAATGGTTCAGGAATGGTTTGAGGAAAACAACGAGTTTGAGGTGTTGACTTGGCCTCCAAATTCTCCAGATCTCAATCCAATCGAGCATCTGTGGGATGTGCTGGAAAAACTAGTCCCATCAATGGAGGCGCCATCTTGCAACTTACAGGACATAAAGGATCTGCTAGTGATGGCTTGGTTTCAGATACCACAGCATACCTTTAGAAGTCTAGAGGCGTCCATGCCTCAATGGGTCAGGGCTGTTTTGGCGACAAAAGGGGGACTTACTACTGAATATTAGGTGGATGGTCATAATGTTATGGCTGATCTGTGTCTATATATAAAGAATTAATATGTACAGAGAGTTTAGTGCTAGCAAAGTATTGCTTTTCTAGTATTGCACAGGTAAGCCCTGCTGAGAGGCCATCATGTCTCACTACATATTTTTAGATACCTTTTGGTTTTCTTTTCATTCCTTTTTTGTGTTTTCAAATATTAAACCCAAATGAGTAGGAGCACAATGAAATCCAGCTACAAAAAGCTAGTTAATACCTTGTAGGACATTTAAAAGGAAGTAGACTTACTGAAGCAAAATCTGAAAATCGGGGACACTCTCTTGTGGCTAGGCACAGTCACCAGGTACTTATATCTGTTTTGTCAACTTTATGTAAGAAACAATAAAAAAAAGGGTCATGTGTGGACAGTTACATAATTCATTTTAAGTGTGAAAAAGGGATTTGGCAGAGTGCCTGCTGTAGCATATTTATAGGGTATGATGAGTTTTGCTGAACAAGAGGATAAGGCTGTGGTAAAAGAAGTGATGTTAGAATAGGATGTGTTTTGAGTAGACCAGGTGAAGTGGTTTATTCAGGAATAATAGTGAGTATTGTGTTATAGTGCTTAGATTCTCTCATCAGGTATATTTCTAGTTTAAGTACCAACTAACAGTTTTTTTTTTATCATGCCAATACTTGGTTGTAAAATAAATTTTGATTCATCATTCCAAAAAAAAGCTACTGACTCGTTTCCACTATACACTATATGCCCAATGGTTGGTGGAAACCTGACTTTTACAGTCATA
Organism: Nanorana parkeri; assembly: GCF_000935625.1. Taxonomy (NCBI): domain Eukaryota; kingdom Metazoa; phylum Chordata; class Amphibia; order Anura; family Dicroglossidae; genus Nanorana; species Nanorana parkeri. Next base: position 58,407 of record NW_017307750.1, read on the forward strand.
TGAGCTTGTTGGACATCCCATCCCAACTCTAACCCATTTCTCCTTTGTGGATATAACAGCTTCTATACTCCTGGGAAGGCTAACCACAAGAAATTGGAGCTTCAGGGCAGTTGAGCCCATTCTGCCAGAAAAGGATTTGTGAGGTTACGTATCAATATATGATGACACCTGGCTGGCAATCGGCATTTTCATTCATTCCAAAGTTGTTCAACAGAGATGAGCTCAGGGCAGTGTGCAGACTCCTCAAGTTTCTCTACACCAATCTTGTCAAACCATGTCTGGCTTTATGCACAGGAACACAGTCATGATGGAACAGAAAATGGTCTTCCCCAAACTGTTGTGTAAAGGTTGGAATCATGCAGTTTGTTTAAAGGGTTATTAAATCCTCAGCAGTTTTTGCATATATCTACTGCTAGCAAGCAGTAAATATATGCAAAAACATTTTAAAAAAAATAGTTTTAAAAGGGGTTTAAGCTTACCTGTGTCTTCGCCGCGCGCTCCTGTCCAAAAATATCAAGAGTCTTGGGCACCGGCAAAGGATCTTGGGGCAGGCGCATGCGCACTTCAGATGTTCGGCCGGAAGACGAGGAGAGACACAAGGTAAGTCTATGGAGCAGCATGCACCCGTACAGACTCCGTGGGACATCAGAGGAGAGGAGGACAGAGGAGTCAGTGCTGGTTCAGAGACCCGCACCAGCGCTGGACAGACAGCTGAAAAGGATAGTAAAGAAGAAGATGACCAAATCAAGAGGCATCATTTAAGGTAAGTCCCTACAGCAGGGTTGGGAAAGGGAAAAAAAATTCTTACTTTAATGTTACTTTAAGAGCTTGTTTACATCATGTCCGCACCAGATCGGGAGCAGATCTGCAAACGTGGTGCAGTGTGTTTTTGATGCCACACATTGTGAGACCTACTGTAAAGATGTCAATAAAGAAGATTTGACATTTTTGAACTTTGGAGTGCCAGTGATTTCTTCACTTCTTATGGATCTGTTTGTGGTGCCATAAACATTCACTGCAGCACCCGCCCCCAACTAGTTGGGATTTTATTTTGGTCAAGCGTGGACAGATTTAATTCATTTTTTATGTTTTTTAGCTTAAAACGGGCTTTCAGGTGCAGTCCATTGATCTAGACATGGTGTGAACAAGCCCTAAAAATCTTGTATACTGTAGCATTAACAGTACTCTTCATTGGAAACACCAGGACTTGCAGGGGTGTCTACATAATTTTGTCCATAGAGTGCAGATAGATAGATAGATAGATAGATAGATAGATAGATAGATAGATAGATAGATAGATATAGCAGCACAGTGGCGTAGTGCCACTGCATAGTTTCCTCCCACACTCCAAAGACATGTTAATAGGTTAATTGGCTCCTGTATAAATTGGTCCTGCATGTATGCATGTGAGATAGGGGCCATAGATAAGCTCCTTGAGGGCAGGGACTGATGTGCACAGTGTAAAGCACTGGGTAACATTGTTGGCACTATACATAAATACCAATACTAAACATATTTTTTTATGTGTACAATATCAATCTATCTATCTATTTAACATGCCAATAGACACCTGGATTTTAAGGAAACCTGTACTAAGGGAGCATGGAGACTACCACTGCTAACATTTTCTCCTAGAAACTTCTATTCCCTGTTAATGTGATCCTTAGGCTTTAGTACTACCAGTCAGTGACTTAAAAAAAAGTATGCAGATCAGGAGCTCTGACTTCACTCTGACTTCACTCTGACTTCACTTTGACTTTCCTGATATGCATATCCTAGGTCATGGACATTACTGAAGTCACAGACAACCAGGAAACTATTTAGAAGCAGGTCAGCAATGGAAACCCCTGTATTTCTCCTAGTACAGGTTTTCGTTAACTGATTTAAAGACACATCAATCTAGCTACAGATATATTGCAGTAAATCACTGTTTTTGACATTAAAATGATTAGGCTACATTGAAAGCTGAAGATATAAAAGAAACAATGAATGCCGCTCTTTATTAATTGTTAGATAATTAAATGTATTTTTAATACAAGCAGTGCAGATACCTGAATTTGACTTGGCATCAGCATTTGTAGGAGAATGCCATCATTTGTGCTTCAGTGCTTCTGTGCTAACACTGAGCATGCTGATAGGAGGAGAAAGCCAGTGACACATAAATTAGCTCATCAGTTTTCTCCTTCTGCTTTCACTGTCCAGTCACAGGCTGCAGGGAGGGACATGGCCTGAAAGTGTTACTTAAAGACTGCCTCCAAGCTCTCCAATCCAAATTCCCCTTCCCTGAGTTCCCCCATTTATATTTTATGCTTTTTGGTTTATTTTACCTTTTTCTTACATCTTCTGGCCAATTAAAATGAGCCGCTGGGCCCCTATTCCTCCTTGGTCTTCTCTCTCTAAATTTCACTTTCTTCATTAATATTGGCAGATGATAGGTTTAAAAAAAACTGTAGTGGAGCAGAGGCACCAGGCGTAATAATCAGGGCAAGTGAGACATGGATTTCTTGATAAAAGTTGTGTCTATTTAGCATCAACATGCGGCTAAGCATGCTACACGTTAGCTAGAAAGCTTGTGTATATCCACACCACTAATCTGAAGAAGTGACATTTCTGTAGTATTATTTTGGTGCTTAATAATTACAACTTTGATCAATTCCATGTGTACCTTGAAGTGATTATTATCTATTATCTGGACGCCACTGCTCCATTAAAGTTTTTGTTCAAATATTATATATGAAGATTCCATGTATTATGCCTACCTGTTAAAGCTATAACAAAATACTGTGCAAAGGATCTGTCCTGCCATAGCCAGTATTTCAATTTTGATCCCACCAGTGGGTTGACTGATTTTATATATCTCCAAAGAACCTGCATTGTCCTCTTGTTAATTTCGCTAATAATGGAGACTACAAGCAGCCATGTCAGACACACACTGTGCCGATATATTTGGCTGTCACATCAGAAAACTCACCCTGAGAAATAATGTACAGTTGTTACAGTGCATGCATGTAAAAAGAACATGGCAGCAGAGAGGCTGCAGGAGATCATTGCTAAGATGCAATAATGGGTAAAAAACACATTTCTTGTTTTTCAAATAGTCAACTGTTTATGACACAGTGTGTGTATGCTCCCCAACTGGAAGTGAGAGGAAACGCAGCCCCACAAGATGGAGTAGTATGATGTTTCATAGAGGTAAATACAGCATTTACAAACTGAGTATTCAAAAACTAGTGGGATTAAAGTGACACTAAACTCAGGAGTTAAACTTTAAAATGCATTCAAGAACCTTAACTATTAACAAAAATAAACCTTTTGTGTGCATCACTCAGCTGTTTTTCCTCAAATCAGGTCCCTGTGTGGGCTGTAAAAGTACACACTACTCCAAGCTCGCTCCCGTGATGGACTACAATCTCACATTTAGTTTACTAATTTGTATTAGGATTGTATTCCAACACTAGAGCGAGCTTGGAGCGATGTCTACTTTACAACACACATAGGGACCATGGGAAACAAAAGTATCTCCCCACCAGAAGGAAGGACAGTGTCAGCATGAATTCAGAGATGATTTGAGGGTCTACAGCTGCGTGATACACAAATAAGATACATTTTTGTTAATAGTTAAGGTACTTAAATGCATGTTTTATTTAAAATGATTTCATTCTACTTTAAGGTTTACATCTATTCCAAGGCAAAGTAAAATTACTTCCTACACAACTCTATCTCTGCTAAATTCTCGTTTTACAAATAATTAACTTATAGCTAAATTTGCCAATTGGCAAATTTGCTAATCATTAATAAATCTTCTGTGCAATGCGACCCAATAAAGTTATTGATTTGTTGTTTATTTGTTTCTACAGCTGACATTTCAACTACAGAGAAACAAAAATGTTGTTACTTCAAGTTCAGCTCCATAATGCAGTACAATAAAATAGCAAAAGCTCAGCTTTGGATTTATTTGAAGCCAGTCCAAAGACATACCACAGTGTTTGTGCAGACATTCAGACTTCCCAGATCATCAAATGATGGCGCAAGATCTGCTGGAATCCGGACCCTAAAGCTTGAGATGGCCCCTGGACCTGGTGTATGGAAAAGCCTTGATGTTAAAGCTGCGCTGCAAAACTGGCTTAAACAACCTGAATCGAGCATTGGTATAGAAATAAAAGCATCTGATGAAAATGGTAGAGATATTCCATTAGGTCACCGCAGTTCAAGTGAAGATGGGCTGGTAGGTCATCCATTTATGTGATTTCTGTCTAGAAAAGTGAATTTACAAGCAAGAGCTAAGCTACATGACTGGCTTTAGTCCTTTGCTACTGATAGAAAAAAACACTTGCTAGCAGTCACCTTATTAGACTAGAAATACACAGATTGCTAGTAGCTTTATCACGCTACTAAATTTCTAGTGATTATTTGCTTAGAGTAGCAATTGGCTGGAACTAATGGCCTCCTTTGGAGTAAGCTATACAAGTAGCAAGTAGTAGCCATCAGTCTTCAATGATTCCACAATGGTCCATTCATGAGTGATAGCCAGATAGCTACAAGGTGCACTCACTCCATAGGAAACCATGGGTTGCATCTGTTTATCAATCAATTGCTACTTCTGGTGCATAGGTACTAGCGATTTTACTAACAACACTTTTGCTACTAAAAATCTTACATATAGCTCTAGCTTAAAGTATATGCTTATAAGTGTGTAAGATGCTTACTGCATGAATAGTTTGACCAAGACAGTGGGGGGAATACATAAAAAAAAACTGGAGCAAACACAATCTGAAGCAGGTGGTGACCAAGGTAGTTGCGCTAGGATATATGAAAAAATCAAAAACCAAAATACAGAAAAAATAGGAAAAGATATAATAGTATCAAAAATATAAAAATATCAAAGTATCAAAAAATGTAATCCAAAAGATTATAATCCAGCTGCAGCAATATCTATCGAAGTGATCAATTGTGAACCAGTGTGCTGCGCTTGGTATTGCAATACGTGCTATATTTATACCACAAACGAAACCAATATAAGTGATCAAAGCCTACTTGCAACTAAATGCAATCCAAAAGTGCATATGTGCATGGACGTTAATAAATACACGTGTCATATAAATATGGTGAAAGTACGAATATAAAACTGATAGGTTAAATATGATAAGTTAAATAAGTTAATGAATAATGCATATGTGTGCCATATAGTGAAAATACAATGTGGATACTAAATGGTTGAATTATAAACCAGGTAAATTAATCAGTCTGGCAATCGGCAACAATAAATAAAGAGGACAATAATTTGAAGGAAGACTGATGTATAACCAATCTAACAAATCTAAAACCACATCTAATAGTATAAAGTGAATAAATATAGGTGGATAAATATAAAATTGTATAAGCGAGGGTTGTAACACCAATAGTCTATTTTCTACCGAATGTTATTAGAAATCCAGTGTCTTTTGTTTATACTTCCATTGATGCGTCCGCAAAATAGAAAAAGGAAACCTTCTCTGTAAGTTTCTCTGTCCTCACAATCTGAAGCAGGTTGCTCACCAATCAGCTTCTCTGTTTCATTTTCAAAGCTTAGAGAAGAACTCCAGGATTTTTTTTAAATTAACCCTTGCAGTGGGGCTACCCCCGTACTGTAGGGGTTAAGTGCTCGTTTGTGTCTAGAGACAAAAAAATGTTTACACCCACCCAAAAGCTCCGAGCCGACTTCTTCTTAAGCTGGCCATACACCTTACAATTTATCTGCAGATTTTCTGTGGTCAGATGGAAAAGGTGCAACAGATTCCTCCATCTACACTCAACTGTGTGGATGGAGTAATCTCCACCTGGGCCAATCTGTTGCACTTTTTCCATCTGACCACAGAAAATCTGCAGATAAATTGTAAGGTGTTCGGGCACCCTTAGACCAGTCCTTTTCACGTCTCTCCCCCTACCTCTGCAGCAAGCTAAGGTCCCATACAAATCCTTACATTCTATACACAGTGTATAGAGATGAGGATGCTGAGGAAGATTTCAATTCTGCAGGAAGGGAGAGACAGGCTGGTGGGAGTGCTGTGACAGCTGGCTGTCAGCTTGCTCGGAGCTTCGGGTGAGTATAATTTTCTTATTTTAGCACCTAGACACAAACGAGCACTTAACCCTTGCACTGCGGGGGTACCCTCAATGCAAGGGTTAATACAAATAATTCCTGGAGTTCTTCTTTGACTGAACAAACTAAAGAGAGAATCGGATTGGTTGCCATAGGCACTGCTCCAGATTTAGGGAAAAAAACACAAACAGGGGGCGCCTTTCCTGGTGCAGACAAATTTATTAAGATCAGGATCAAAGGTAGATAAAAAACATACTCACAAAATTCAGCATGATAATGATATAAAAAGTAAGTCCATGGACCCAACAGAAAGTCTATGGAAGCTGCACAATCGTGTCTATGTGTCAGCAGAGGAGACTGTGTGATGTGTGATGACGCGTTTACGGGGTCACGCCCCCTTCATCAGATACCTGCTCCAGATTTGGTCTGCTTCAGTTTTTATGAATTTCCACCAGTGTGTGGATTACTGTGATCAGTCATTTTAACTTGACTCCACACTAGCTCCTAATATAAACACTCCCATTGATAATCCCAATGACCAGTTATGGTTGTGAGTCAATTGGGTTATGGTTATAGCAACAGACTAGATGAATGCATTATCATAAATCAATCCATGATCAGGCTTTGGTAATTTTTAGCTGTACATCTTGTGATACAGAAAGTCATGGTGCTAAATCTACATGGTATACTACACATTCTATAGGTCTGTTTCTCCTTTAAAACATTTAAAATCTACTCTGATTTAAAGTGAACCTGTGCTTTGTAGGTCAAAGCAACAGGTTAAAGTAATTGATATTCTCCCCAGCTGTACATACTCACTTCCCTTTCTCTCCCCCACTGCTCAGTTTGGCTGCCAGGAACAATGGAAATACTGGTACATTGCTTCCCTTCCTCCTAAGTGAAGAGTTCTGGTGCATGGCTATTATTCACTCGGGTTCCCAATGTTGTAACATGGGAGGGTAGAGAGTCCATGGCCCTGTGCTAGTTCCAATTTTCTGTATTTACTCTTGAAATGGGCATGTATTGCACAGAGTTGTGTGTAGCAGCTGCAACAAACCTTTTAGCCACCAGAAGTGTATAGAAATATCTAAAAAAAAAAAAAATCAAATACAGCACATTTCAAGTTTTACTCACTTATCACTGTTTATAGGAATTTAATAGTGACCTTTAATAGTACAAAACTGCCATTGTACTGCATCTTGGTATCAAGAATGATATAATACATATAAGCTCATAATATATAGGTTTGTATATATGCACTGTATATTTGCAATACATATATACAAATGTATATATATCTACTACATACAGTATATCATCTTGTGTAATATATACATCAGAAATTAACTGTTTCTTTCTACCATCAGAATCCCTTCATCGAGGTTAAGGTAATGGATACTCCAAAAAGATCCCGTAGAGATTTTGGTCTAGATTGTGATGAACATTCAACAGAATCTCGGTGCTGTCGTTATCCACTAACAGTAGATTTTGAAGCTTTTGGATGGGACTGGATTATTGCACCAAAAAGATACAAAGCTAACTACTGCTCTGGAGAATGTGGAATTGTGTTTTTGCAGAAATACCCCCATACTCATCTTGTTCAGCAAGCAAACCCCAGAGGTTCCGCAGGGCCTTGTTGCACCCCAACTAAAATGTCTCCAATCAACATGTTATATTTCAATGAAAATGAACAAATCATTTATGGAAAAATTCCAGCAATGGTAGTAGATCGCTGTGGGTGCTCGTGAATATGCAGTTAAGTGTCTCCAATGTCTCCAATCAACATATAAGATTTCAATGAAAGTGAACAAACCATTAATGTAAAACTTCCAGCAATGGCAGTAGATGGCTGTGGTGCTCATCAATATGCTGTTTTGCTAATACCGAGAGCTTTGGAATGATTTCATCCTCCCTTTGTAATGAGACAGACTGTTACCACCTTTTCATTAAGCTGAGAAACATTATAAGCTTGCTGTTATCACTTCTTGTTACCACCTGTTACCTTGCATGAACAGTAGTAAGGCAACTTTGGGGCAATGTAAATGTATTTTCATCCTAAACCTTAAAATTCCAAAGGTTCATGAAACTAGTTAATTATAACCAGACAGTAAACAGTTATTTTGTTTTTACACACAACTTTTTAAATGCACAATGTTACTAGTCTCAACTGCAAAATGCATTTTTCTTGTTTGGTTAATTTTGTAATTGTAATAAAAAAAATTGAAAGACTATGGCTGCATTGTAAATATTTAGAATTTTTCTATTTTTGATGGTCACTTTCTTAATATCATACGGACAAAATAAAGGTACACCTAGGGATTTCAACATAGGAATTTTTAACATGATTCAAATTCTTCTAGGCGTGTAATTACTGTTGAATATATACAAAATTATGTTGTACTATACTACTTTAAAGTATACACAAAATATAGAAATGGGGTGAATACTGAAAAAGACAAAAATCATCCCATTGCTAGTTCAATGGTTCAGCATCCCTGCAGAACCCCCACATAGTGATAATGTTATCTGAACTTATTCAGATATAACATGTTGGTCCTAGAGACATGGCCACTTCTGTCACTGTTATACATCACAATCTAAGCATTAGGCATGGTGTGAAAGGAAGTGAGAGAAAATCCTCTCAGGGATTTCCCTTGTCAATTTATATTGAGAATTGAAGTGGAAGCCTGGGAGAGCATCTTTTGGCAGGGGAAATTACTGATATGTGTGGCTCTTAAATAGCAGTATTACTGAACCAATGAGAACACATTTGATAATGTGGCTGACCCAGGGCACCAACCAGCAGTTCTGGAGCATATACCCCAAGTGCCCAAGTCTAGCAACACCACAGTAGCCATATATTGCATGTGGGATGTAATTACATTCTCCCAGCCTCAGGAAAATTCATCTATCTTTTGTGGTGAGCGTGTACACTGTTGCAACACCGTATCTGAGGAATCAGGACTTGTTGCTGTGCGACGCCTCCCTGATCTTTGCTTGTGCACATCACAAACATGAATCATGAATCCATGCGATTGATAGTGGTGTAAGTGGTTTTGTTCCAAACTCACGTCGACATTGTCATTGAACTTCACACACATTTTCAAATTTACAATACCACTTCAAAATGGCCTTACATTGCTCAAAAACTCAAGCGTGCTTCTGCCATTTTCTTTGACTCTCTCCTGACGGTCACATGATGATATCAACAACGGTGCGACTACTGATACCTTTAGAGGAAACATAATACTACACATTGCTGCCATAATTCAATATAGGTTTTTAAAAAAGGGTATAGATATTAACTGTTGAAGTATGTCTACATTTTTTGGGCCCCTCTGTATTCAGAACATCAGAACAGAAATTTGTGAAACCTATATACAAAAACCAGAGATACTTATTATAGCCTGGTGCTGACAAACTTTTCATTATAGTTGTTTGCAAATGTATGCACTAACGGCACATTCAGGCCCTGCATTCCATATTTGATTTTGTCTCCACTTTTTCTTAAGATGGCTCTAAATAAGGGTTTTAAACCAATCTTATAAAATGTCTATGACAGTATGTACAGTGGGAAGAAGTAGTATAATAGGTCTCTTGGAGAAGCATAATACCTGCATGAGCATGCTGTGCATGTGCATACATTAGCATACAAAACTGCATGTTGTTAAAAGGAAAGTGCTAGGGCATATATTTGGTGAAGCAATCTGATGATGAGGGAGTATAAATCTGCCTTGGTTAAATACCTTGTGATCTCTTCCACTTAAAGATACGTCCATCTGAGATTTTTGTTTCACCAACATAAATCACCAATAAATGTTCTTCAGGCATCCCCCCCCCCCATGGGGGCGAGTGCTCATCCTACCTTACTTCTACTATATGAATTACCAAATCCTGATGATCAGATTTTCAAACAGAGATCCCCATTCAGTTGTAAATCTCGGCACCAACAAATTTTCTTTTTACTCAGAAGAGAAATGTGAGAACCATTACTTGTGATATGTTTCTCAGGGTTGATGCTCTGGAGGTGTCATCCCTTTCCTTCCTTCACTGCTTGTTGAGTCAGTGATCTGTAATAAGAACATATCAGGTGTTGGGATAACTGATATTCACATGTTGTTCGGGGTCAGTGACTCACTAAATAGTCAAGTAAGAATACAAATGACAGACCTTCAGCATGCACATTCAAAAACAATTCAACAATGGTAGCTGCCATATATTTGACCTAACAGATTACCTTTAAATTGAAAGATTACCAAAAGCCATAACCTGACTCAGGAAACTAGACAACAAAAGATTGCATAGAGAAAAACCCTGACAACTCGTTATGTCTGTAAGCATCCATAACTGTTAACCAACCAGGGATTCAGCTAGAAAAAATACCGGCGCCTTCAATTTCAAGGTAACCAGCAGCTTAATAGGGCAAACACGAAAGAGGCAGCTCCCACAGGTCAAATAGACCGCCAATCTAGGAAACAAAGAACGAAAAAGGGCGCCTCCATAGTGTAAAAATGTAATTTAATAATAAAACATGCAGCTCTAGGCTGTACTTACAGAAATTCAATGGAATAAAAGCATGTAGAATTTGATAGGAAATCGGAACCTCTAGCAGGGAGAGTCTGGAAAGATTGTTTGTAAAATGCTAGAGGGCATAATAAAGGATTATCTGGTAGAATTTGTTCAGGAAAACGGGATAGTTAATGACAACCAGCATGGGTTCAGGAAAGATCGTTCCTGCCTAACTAACTTGCTAACTTTTTATGAGGGGGTAAGTAGAGATATGGACGGAGGTAAGCCGGTAGATGTGGCATATCTGGATTTCTCAAAGGCTTTTGATACGGTACCACACAAACGCTTGCTACACAAGCTGAGGGCTATGGGCATAGATGAGGTGGTGTGTACGTGGATAGAGAACTGGCTACGGGAACGTGTCCAGCGGGTATCTGTAAATGGCACCTTTTCAGACTGGGCTAGTGTAATGAGCGGTGTGCCTCAGGGTTCTGTGCTGGGTCCCATATTGTTCAACTTATTTATTAATGACATCGGGGAGGGTGTTAACAGCGATATTTCCGTGTTTGCGGATGACACCAAAATTGGGAGGGTAATAGACACGGACTTAGACATTATAACATTACAGGAGGACCTGGATAAAATAGGGGAGTGGGCATTAATGTGGCAGATGAGGTTTAATGTCGATAAATGCAAAGTAATGCACTTTGGAATTAAAAATAAACAAATGGGTTATACAATTATGGGTATGCCGCTAGGGAAGTCAGAAATGGAGAAGGATTTGGGGGTCATTGTAGACCACAAACTGAAAGGTAGTTTGCAGTGCCAGGCTGCTGTAAACAAAGCTAGCAGGGTTTTGTCCTGTATTAAAAAGGGGATGTATTGCAGGGACAAGTCTATAATTTTGGTTCTGATGAAGGAGCCTATAGGTTCTGATGAAGGGGGCTTGCCCCAGAAACCCGTAAACCAGAAACACGTAAACCATCATCAGAACCAATGATTGGTTGCCTCATAAACAATGAGTTCAGCTGGCATAGCCTTAGGAGCTGATGAAGGGGGTGTGCCCCAGAAATGCGTGAGCCTGTTGAAATCATAGAAGCAGAGGACGCTGGTGAATTACATCTTTCCAGACTCTCCCACCTGCAAAGTCATATGCCTGTTCTAAGTATTGGGAAGAGTATATTTGACTCTCCATAACCCTATATTTCTCATTTAAGGTAAAAAAAATCAATTAATAATAAAAATATTAACTCTTATACAATCCTTCCATACATTCAACTAGTATCATCCAGCGTTCCCATATTAGTAAGTGTTTACAGGTATCTTTACAAAATTTAATTGCAATAAAAAGCTTTATAGAAAAGTTTATGATATGATTATTATATGATTAGCAACACATTAAAGGCCACTTATACCAAAAGAATTACAAAGGCTGCTGTTGCTGACCACCATTTAAAAATGCCAATTACATGGCTGTCTCTGGCTCCCATAGTTTTTGGAATACCAACCCATAACAAGTAGGCAGCAAGAAAAATCAGAGTGAAGTCAAAACTCCTGATTTGCATACTTGTTTTAGTATAAGCCAAGTGCAATAACAGCCTGCACACCAAGGGCAGAGGTTTGAACTATGAAAGCCCCAACAGTAAAACTGGCTATATTAACTATACGTGTCAGTAAAGAAACACAACCTATTAAATCTATTTTAAGGTTAAGGGATGCTATCCAAGTTATAATGACATGTGCACATGGGTGCTATTAGCTGCTGTTTTGCTTTAGTACTTTTTCTTTAGAAAGGGCAAAGTCATAATACTACAGCACTTGCTACCCACTTGCCCAAACATTGTTAAAGTTCTGTCCTGTTTGCACAGGGCCAATCTTGAAGAAAATGACATAAAAAGGTTAAAGGCACTACAACGACCCCGTGAACACTTCTCAACAGAGCTCCATTTTTTTTAATTAAAAAAATTAAGCATTACACCAAAGCAGACCTACATGCAGGTAATCCTGTGTGCATGCACCCATGTAGCAAAATAATACTGTACCCCAGATTATTGCTGGTATCATGCAAGTACTTTTTATTTAATGAATTTCAATGTTAATATGACCTAGCTTTATGTCTATACAATTAAGCATTTCTTAAACATATAGTATAATTAGGAAAGTAAATTCAATTAGTGTCATTGAAAAGATAAACTGGTTCTTGGCATTCAACAAACTGCCACCGCAGAAACACAGCTCCTAAGGCTCTGCCAGCTGAACTCATTGTTTATGAGGCAGCCAATCATTGGTTCTGATGATGCAAGCGTAACTTAAGTTACAGTATAAAAGTACAGATGAGCTGCAGATGATTTATTAGTGTGACAGGTTCTTCTCTAGTAACAGTAAGGAGAAGTCCCTTGACTTTTCAATATCCTATAAAATAGACCACAAAGTAAGGGTGAACATCACAGTTGACTAAATGAGAACATGATAAAGGTACGTGCTTGTTGCTATATTTACCTGTGCATTTTAGTAGCTCTTCCATCAGTGAAACTGAATGACAACGATCAAGCAGCTAATAAGGACACTCTGTGCACTTCTTGCTCCTTGAGGCAGAACAGCAAGTCTACAAGACTAGAAGTTATAAAGTTCCAGATACTTAGCAAGCTTCGCTTGGAACAGGCACCTAACATCACCAAGGAAGTTATAAGACAAATGTTACCAAAAGCTCCACCTATGCAAGACATGATTGACCAGTATGATGTTCAAAGAGATGCAAACAGTGAGGGGTCCTTGGAAGATGATGATTATCATGCCACCCCTGAAACATTTATAATAATGCCAACAGAAAGTGAGTATATCATGTTTGGACTGGATTAACAATTACTTTTTTTTGGTAATTATTTGCATGTTATCACTTTGTAGTTAAAGCCAGAGTCCTCAAGGATTAGTTCAAACTGCACGAGAATTCAAGCTACTGCATATGTGAAATTATATATTATGTCACTGTATTGGAGTTAATCAGTCGGCAATCATTTACTTCTATCACAAACAATTAATTGTAAAAATGCATTTGTAAGTTTGCAGAAAACATTGAAATTAGAACATAATCATCTAATCACTACCATTTAATTCCACAGTGGAGAAGCTCACAGGAGCTCGCTAACACCTTGGAGATGTTACATTAAGAGATTGCTTTCCAGCTGATGCCCCACATAGTTACTTTTTAAACATCAGCCAAGATACATTACTAATCATAGCATGGGGGCATACAATCTTTTTAAATATATGGAGTTAAAGACTAAAGAATTATGGAATTTTAGGTAGTTTTACACCTTAAGAATATGGCTATACATCAACTAACATTTTACATTACAGTGGAAGTAAAAATTGTAATTGTTCCATAAGACATATAGTTTAGTATGCAAACTGTATAATGGTCACAGGCTCAGTCAGTGGATATTTGATATCCTATACTATACAGATAATAAACAAACTGCCCAGCTCTATATTTAAATAAATAGATAAATCAAATACTAACAAAAAGTCCATAAATCTTATAAAAGTCCTTTTAATGTATTCAGTGATCCATGCGGTGTTAAGAATCTCTCAACCAAACTGTGCAAATAATCTCAGTAGGTTTGTGGAAACGGTACAAACGGTGCAAAAATCTCAATACGTTTGTGCAAACGGTACAATCAGGTGATCAATCTCCCCATCCGTGTGTGGCTTCAGTAACACAGACCACACTCACCAGATGAGGTGGACCATTCAAATAAAAATGGTCTTATAGCGCTCAGTTAGAATGCAATCCATCCATTCACCGGAATGTTATACCATTAGTATTCTCCCTTCATCTCCTTTTCTCCATTCACCAATGCTCATAAAAAGTATTAAAAGATATCCAGAGCATAATACCATAAACAAATGAATTTATGTAAAAGGATTGAAAACACTCACAAAAGTTTCTGAAGAGATTGCTCGTAACAACACATGACTTCAAAAAGCTGCTGCTGGCGGGTTACATAAGATCCAGTCGTCGCTTATACCGAACGTCCGAGTTTTTAAAATAATTTAAAATAAATTAATTATTTTATGGTATTATGCTCTGGATATCTTTTAATACTTTTTATGAGCATTAGTGAAAGGAGAAAGGGAGATGAAGGGGAATACTGTCGGTATAACCCATGAAGGTAAAATGCGTGAGAGATTTGGCACGCATGGAGGGACATTATACAGTGTGTTGCTGACATCCACAATAAAGTTTTGTGTACTTTGGTGAAGATCCGTGGAGTGCGGTCATTTTTTCTCTTCTCTGTAATTTTGTATTTTCTAATGACAGAGCTGTTTAGATTGGTATATATAATCTACTAAAATAGACAACCAAGATGGATAGGTCTGTAGCTGCACTTAACATTGACAGCTATGACATGCTAGGAAAGAGGCCAAGTGGCTTCTAATGTTTTAAATGTTTCTACTTCTTATTAAGAGACATAGAGACACCGTATATAGAGGGAGCTCTTTTCAAAGAATGGGTTGTTTTTATATAATTACGCTGAGGTTACGTTATATGGTCATGTTCAAATGAAAATAGCGCTTATTGGTGTTCATAATTATCTAATTATTTCTGGACTTTGATCACTGAAACATCTAGTCACACAACATAATCTCTTCTATACAGAGCAATTTTTACAGGCAGGACCAGATTTCTTTATAGCCAAAGAGGCTGTGGCCTAGGACAGCATGGCTGCCAGGTGTAGTACACATCAATCTGCTGTCAGTAACACATTCCCTGCCAGTTCTATCCAGCTGGGCCCTCATGGTCACTGTCTCTGCACAGTTTATTTATTGTACTTGCTAGAATTGCTAGAATAATCATGTACCGTACTTACAGAAAACTGTTCTTCAGCCTTGCTACCGCATACCTTGATTTGCCTTACATGGCAATGATATTTGATCTTGTTAGTGTGATACCTTGCTATCCAACTGTGGTAGGAGGGAAGTAGCAGAGAACAGCTGGCCTAGGGGGACAGGTAATATACACACAGCAATGTTTTCAATACTGTGACAACCTTCAAATAAGCTTATGTGAGAAGCATTGTATTTTTTACCAATAATGCAAAAATGTTTGGCTGAAGACAATACAGTGGAATACTGCCTTTTTGTCTATGCACCATTTAGGCTCTGGCATACTGTGGCAAATGGTAAATCTAATCCTGCCTACAAGAGTTAATTTTTGAACAAAGCTGGTTCCATCATTTACTAAGTGAGCCACACATGTGTGTGATGGGATCCCATAGCATAACCATTCAGTTATTCTACTGTTTCTCTATGCTAAATCTCCAAAGCCATTACTCTAGTGATGCCAAATGCAAACTGCTTTCATAGCAATTGTATAGATGTTTTTTAACTAGATATACAGTGAGGGGAATTTATCAAAACGGAAGCAGACAGAATCTGGAGCAGTGGCCCATGGCAACCAATCAGCTTCTCTCTTGAGTTTGTACAGTTATGATTTGAAAATGAAAGAGAGAAGCTGATTGGTTGCCATGCACAGCTGTTCCAGATTTGATAAATTCCCCTCATTATATTTATTCAAATGTATTAGCCAAGTGTTGTTGCTACCTGCATAAATCATTGCACAGCCATACAGATCTGGGCCCCCTAAGTTTCTGGGCCCCATAGTAGTCACACAGTTTACTATGACTATAGTTTTACAACCTTGTTTACTAACAAGAGGTTGCTTTAGTGTAGTACCTGAAATAAGCCTAAAGTCAAACTTTTTTTCCAAAATGTTGCACAATTCAAAGAGAATAGAAATGTAATCTTCAATAAAACTAAGTTTGTTGTGTTTGCCTTCATAAAATGTGATTTTGCATATTTAAATACAGTGTTTGCCTCTATTTTCATTATACATTATGTTTGAGCCTTCTGTTAAAAAGACCTAGATATCATTGTTAGCTTGATCTGTCTGGTTGTCTATCTACCTACCTAACTACCTGTTCTTTTATAAAACAGTACTGGGTAGAATTAAATCATTTTTAACACACAGCAGTGATCTAAGTAATGATCTAAGAGCAGTAAAAAGGGAAGTAGCTTTAAATCATATCTTGTTGAGTAACATTCAGCCAGGAAATGGCATTTAGCTGAAATGTTGGCAAGAGTGGCAGCTGCTTATATATTATACAAATGTAAGTGATAATGCTCCTCTATTCAAAGCATTTGAAACATACTGATCCTGTACCAAAATATGCCGAAGAAATTTTTGCACTTACATAACTTTATGGCAATAACTCTTTATGATTTTATAGTGAAGATAGGCAGCAGCAGCTGTGCTCAAAGTCAGTTTCCTTATGTCCAGAACTGCTTGTGGTTCTTAGAAACAGGTAACTTGATGTACAAGCCAGCACTGGAAATGATCCAGTTTCCTATCTCTTCTCACTTTCATTACCAATTACAGTTAGGATAAAACTATTTTATTGGAAGTTGTAATAGAAAGGCACATCTTTGTGTAATAAATGGATCAATAGATGAATAAATAGGTCGATAGATAGATAGATAGATAGATAGATAGATAGATAGATATAGATAGATAGATAGATAGATAGATAGATAGATAGATAGATAGATAGATAGATAGATAGATAGAGCAACTAAGAAAAATAACAAACCAGTGTTAAAATGTTTGCACTTGCATTACCTTAAGGCAATAACTCTTTTTGCACTCATATATGATCTTTTTGCAGATCCCATATATGATCTGCGTAAACTGGAGGGCCACTGATCAGCAATTGCATTGTTGCATAACAATCATGTGATTGAATGTACTGGGACATAGTAAAAGTAGTAAAGCAAATATAGAGAGCATACTAAATGTAATCAGTAAAGTAAATCTAATTGCCCAAGGTAACCCAAGTAGGATTGGACCAACCATAAAAGGGACAAATAAAAGCAGTAGTGGGGAGCAGGCGGGGAGCAAACATTTAACCAGTAAATGTACAAAAATTAAATGTATGTTCACCAATGCTAGAAGTCTAGTAAATAAAATAGAAGACCTTGAAGTTATGTTACTCGAGGAGGACTATGATATAGTAGGAATAGCAGAAACATGGTTAGACGGCACACATGATTGGGCTACTAACATAGAAGGGTACAACCTGTTCAGGAGGGACAGGCTGGCAAGAAGGGGGGGGTGTATGTATATATGCTAAAAATAACCTCAATAACAATCCTAGATCTTATCATCACCAATAATACGGAGTTAATTGAGGATGTTGTAATCGGGGAGACACTGGGTAATTGTGATCACAAGGTGATTGCTTTCAATATTGGAAGCAAGAAAGGGAAGGGGGATGGGCGGAGGAGAAGCCTAAACTTCAGGATGGCTAACTTTGATAAACTACGCAATATAGTGGGCGAAATTAAATGGGAAAACGTATTTCATAAACTAAACTTTGACCAGAAGTGGGACTGTTTCAAGAACAAATTAAAAAAATGCTATTACCAGGTGTATACTGCTGGGGAACAAAAGTAAAAGATCAAAAACAAAGCCAATGTGGCTAAGTAAATCGGTAAAGCAACACATTAAGGGAAAAAAATTGCATTTAGTAAGTATAAAACGGAGGAGACATTATCGCATTCCAAAACTACAAAAAATGTAATAAAAGATGTAAACTGGCAGTCCGGGCAGCTAAAATTGAATGTGAGAAATATATCGCCGAAGTTAGTAAAAAGAACCCCAAAATTTGTTATCAGTACATAAACAGTAAAAAGGTGAGAAAGGACCAGATAGGCCCAATAAAGGACATACATGGGACGTTACTCAAAAACGACAGGGAGAGGGCCGAGGCACTAAATACTTTCTTCTCGTCGGTATTCACCAAGGAAACAGACGGGCCCAATGTACATGATAAAACACAAAATTTAACAGGAAATACACCTGAATGGTTGACTGAAACTGGGATACAACATAGGCTTAAACTGCTAAATGCAAATAAAGCATTAGGACCTGATAATCTACATCCCAAGGTACTCAAGGAACTGAACAAGGAGATATAACGAGACCATGTTCCTCATTTTTAAGGAATCCGTAATGGCTGGTAGAGTGCCAAGCGACTGGCGAAGGGCTAATGTGGTACCTATATTCAAAAAAGGGTCAAAATGCCAACCGGGGAACTATAGACCAGTTAGTTTAACATGCATAGTATGTAAACTGTTAGAGGGAATTATTAAGGACTATTTAGTGGAATTCGTCCGGGATCATAGTATAATAAGTGATGTGCATCACGCATTTAGGAAGGATCGTTCTTGCCAGACCAACCTGCTGACCTTTTACGAAGAGGTAAGTAGAGATCTGGATGGGGGAGGCCGATGGACGTAGTATATCTGGACTTTGCCAAAGCATTTGATACAGTGCCACATAAACGCTTGTTATACAAGCTAAGGGCTATGGGCATAGATGAAATAGTGTGCACGTGGATAGAAAACTGGCTACAAAAACGTGCACAAAGAGTATCAGTTAATGGCACCTTCTCAGACTGGGCGGAGGTCATGAGTGGCGTACCCCAGGGTTCTGTGCTGGGTCCCGTGCTTTTTAACCTATTTATTAATGATATAGGGGAGGGAGTGAGAAGTAATGTCTCAGTGTTTGCTGATGATACAAAAATTGGGAGGGTAATAGACACAGAT
Organism: Nanorana parkeri; assembly: GCF_000935625.1. NCBI lineage: Eukaryota > Metazoa > Chordata > Amphibia > Anura > Dicroglossidae > Nanorana > Nanorana parkeri. The sequence goes on from NW_017307750.1 coordinate 77,662, forward strand.
TTAGACATTATAACATTACAGGAGGACCTGGAGAAAATCGGGGAATGGGCAACTGTATGGCAGATGAAGTTCAATGTCGATAAATGTACGGTAATGCACCTTGGAGTTAAAAATAGGCAAATGGGCTATACTCTTATGGGTGTGCCACTAGGAAAGTCGGTAACGGAGAAGGATTTGGGGGTTATTATAGACCGCAGATTGAAGAACAGCGTGCAGTGCCAGGCTGCTGTAAACAAAGCAAGCAGAGTTGCATTAAGAAGGGAATGTATTGCAGGGACAAGTCTATAATTTTGCCACTTTACAGATCACTGGTTCAGCCACATCTGGAGTATGCGGTCCAGTTTTGGTCACCGATACTCAGAAAGGATGTCCTTGAGCTTGAGGAGATTAAGAGGGGACATGATTTTCATGTGTAAACTATTCAAGGGTGACAGCAACCTTAGTAATAAACTGTTTACGGTCAGCTCCGTAACAAAGACCAGAGGGCACAACCAAAAATTGGAGTAAATTTTTTTTCAACATACAAGGGGTTCTTCATAGTTAGAGCGGTTAAGGTCTGGAACTCGCTGCCGCAGGAAGTGATTTCAGCTAAGAGTGTTGAATCATTCAAGAGACTCCTGGACGAGTTCCTTGGAGACCATAATATACAGGGGTACAGTTACTGCTAAGAGAAAAATCACATATGGACTCATATACACGCACACACCTGCTCATAAATGCATACACGCAATAGGTTGGACTTGATGGACTTTATGTCTTTATTCAACCTCAAATACTATGTAACATTATGGTCCTAGCTAGCATCTTTATGTTGCAGCAAAAGCTATTTATTATGTTTGATAAAAGAAAATGAAATCAGCAAAAATCTAGAATGATAAGGTGAACAACTGGTATCCATTTGTATTCTCTTTAGCAGGCTAGTACAAGTAAAGCATAAATAAACCAATTCCACCCAGGCAGGTCTCTATTTTGCATGCTGAAGTCATTATCTAAGATATAACAAATATGCATTTTTGCTACAGTTTGGTTTGGGTAAAGGATGTATCACAATGTACAGTTACGTTTTATCCTTAAGAATAGTACAATTTGTTTCTTCAACCTTATGTACCTTTTAAGGCAAAAAGCTATGTGATTATGACATGCAGCCATCCAGATGTCAAATATCTTGTCCTAGTTTAGCATCCCTGAAAATCCTGAATCCTAAAAAAAGTTGTTTCTTTAATTTTTAGATGATTTGGACTATGAATCATTAAAATCTAAAAAATGCTGTTATTTCAAACTGAACTCTAAAATTCAGTCAACTAAAATATCCAAGGCACAATTATGGATACATCTAAAGCCTGTCCAAATGCCTGCAACAGTTGTGGTGCAAATCCTGAGACTCATTAAACCTTTGAAAGATGGTACAAGACACATTGGAATTCGAACATTAAAACTTGACATGAATCCAGGACCTGGAACTTGGCAAAGCTTTGATGTGAAAACTGTTCTACAAAACTGGCTGAAGCAACCTGAAACCAACTTAGGCATTGAAATTAAAGCATTTGAAGGAAATGGAGAAAACCTTGTCATTACCAACAATGAAAACGGCCTGGTAGGTATTTATGTTGCACTAACCATTACTTTAATATTAATTTAGGGTTATTGCAAATAAATGCCAGCATTAGAAATGCAATTTTGAATATACCACCACTGCCACTAAATGTTCAAATAACAATGTCACATTTCAAAATAGATTCTTCAGAATGCAGAATAACAAAATATTGGAGAATCCAGCTCAAAGAGAGGGGCATCTTTGTTATGGAGTTGTGGAAGGGGGCAGATGCACATATTACGAAAGGGACATCTAACTATCAGAGCATTAAAGAGCTATAAACCCCATGGCTGGCTCCTCAGAAACGAAATAGCACTTTTGTATAGATATGGCCTTTAAATGTATCTACATGTTCCATAGCCTTTATGTGACTTTCATCCTGACTCACTGACCAGAGAACAATCTTTTTACACTAGTTGCAACAACTCTCAGTTTGCTTGAGATCATGGAGACTGTCATAGTTATTCACTAAAGCAGGGGTGCCCACAATTTTTTGTCTTGAGATCCACTTAAATGCCAAGCTCAATGAGCTCTACCAATGAAAAATACACCTTTATTTAAAAAACAGGCACATTAAAATTGTTACTGGGGCTACTGCCTCTCTCTCTCTCTCTCACTCTCCTCGCGCTCACTCTCTCTCCTAGCTCTCTCCCCTCTCTCACACTGCTGTCTCTCTCGGTTTTCTCTTCTCTCTCTCTCTCTCTCGCTCTCCCTCTTCGCGCTTTCTCTCTCCTTGCTCTCTCCCCTGTCTCTCTCTCCCCCTCTCACTCTCTCAGCTGTCTCTGCTTTCTTGCTCCTCTGCTGTCTCTTCTCTCTCTCTCATCTCTCTCCCTCGCTCTCTATCTCAACTGTCTATTCACTCTCCCTCCTCTACTGTCTCTTCTCTCGTCTCTCTCTCTCTCCCTCTCTCGGCTGTCTCTGCTTTCTTGCTCCTCTGCTGTCTCTTCTCTCTCTCACGTCTCTCTCCCTCGCTCTCTCTCTCAACTGTCTCTTCACTCTCCCTCCTCTACTGTCTCTCCCTCTCTCTCTCTTGGCTGTCTCTTCTCTCTCCTTCCTCGGCTGTCTCTCTCTCTCTCTCTCTTACTCCTGTCTGTCTTTTCTTACCTGCACTGCAGCAGCTTCCTGGCTATTATCTCATGGGCACTGTCCTGTCCTCCTGCAGTGCTAGTGTGGGCGAATGTGTTGGGCGCTACAGACTGGGAGTGGCACCCCGCCCCGCACTGGTGATATTGTAGCCGAATGTATACGACGCTGCAGACATGGAGTGGTGTCCCACCCCCTTCCTGCCTGCAGCATCTGACACATTCAGCCACATTACCACCGCGGGAGGGAGCTCAGGTAAGTGAGCCGATTGCTATCTACCAGTGTTTGCTTTGTTATCGACTGGTAGATCGCGATCAACCTAATGTGCACCCCAGCACTAAAGGGTGAAGAGTTTGGAGAAAATAGGAGAAGTGAACAATCTAGGACAAAATAGCTAATTTTGAAAAATTCTCCAATTTATCTCACTTTCCAGTTGTCCGAGATTGTTCACTTCTCCTGCCTTCTCCAAACTCTTCAGCCTTTAGTGAATAACCCTGTGAATGATACAAATCAACTGCATCAAAGTCACCAAGATCATGAATGACTTTCATGTATTTGATGTCTAAAAAAAAAGAGTGATGAAACATCTCAGCTCATTGAGCTGCCTTTTCTTTCTGTTTTACATGACCACATTGTACTTGTAGTGCTTCAATACTTGAATAGATAACTATATGAGGCCATAAAGAAAATTTTAAAGCATTTGGCACACACAATTATTTCTGCTCTCCAGCAGTGCACCAGGCATTCACAAAAGATTTTTATATTTTGTATCTTTTTGTGATATTATACTGAAATAATTTAACAAGGTTGACTTGGCTCTATAAACTCTGTTGGACAGATAATAATACTCCAACTGTAGACTTTTTTTTGCTTTAAAGTGATATTTAAAAAAAAATTGTGACCATATTACTAAATATTTTTGAGGGCTTCTACACCCTAATGATGGTTACAGTTTCATATTTGTAAGATAGTATCCAGTTATATAGGACCAGTTATATATCACCAGTCTTAGATTCTGTGTAAAATATGAGAAGTGGTTTTAGCTTAAACATACAAAAGAATAATTAATGTAAACCTAAAACAATCAGTGCGTGAACCACTTGTGCTAAAAAAGGGGACTTCTCCAACCAATTCATAACTAGCCTTTTAAAGTTGGGTGCACATGGACAGGGCATTTCAAATTCAGAGAATTTGTATTGCATTAAACTGCTAATGCTATCCAGGCAAAACATACAGCTAAAGTCAGCAAATCCACTTTATTTACTGTGATTTGCTTTAACCTGAGTTTAATCTAATTCTCTGCAACTCGTATATGGGTTGTGGAATGTAACTCTATCTGCTTGTCACATTACTCTGTGTAGCAAGAAGCCTACATTAAGCAGAGTTAAGAACAGCCAAGCCATATCAATATGGTTTTACAATTAGTGTGCCCAAAATACCACAAATAAGACAACAAGGCACTGTTAAACACTGAAGTGTTGGGAGCCCCGGTAGCTCTGCCTGCATGACAGGTAGAAGCCTTGGGTGGGTAGATTGTGTCCATTTGAGGGATTTCAAAGCTTAATTTTTATATTTGAGAACAGAATACCTGTAAGTATAAGCATACATGCTTTGTGGATACACAGCTTAAGCATTCTGTCACAGATAAATAGCATCTTATTTTGTTCCTCAGAGGTAGTGCATATGTCCAGTCCCTCAGAGATGATACAAAGTTACCGACATAATCAGAAACAGAAAATAATGAGAAGTCCACTCCAGGCCTTAAAAATAGTAAGAGAATTACCTGCTGTATCACAGAGCTCTGCTCTCCAAGGTATGGCACTAGTCTTCTTCTGTTCATCTTCATCCAGGTCTGATAGGAAGTCCCTAGTTCTCATTATGGATCAATATGGTCAACATGGCATACAAATAACCCCCATTGTAAGGCTTTGTTAAGAAACTGTTGAAAAAACTTAGTATGTGTATAACAGTTGCTGATTTCACTAAACAGTTGAAGATGAAGACTGATTTGTGAGCGCACTCCTAGGGTGGTGTGTTGTGGCGTGGGCGGTGTGCGGCTCTTTGAGATATTAGACCGGGTGTCTAACTGTATAAAGTGCAACATAAAAAAGGAGGTGGGGATGGAGCGCAGCTGACTGGCACAGAAAGTGTGGGAGACGTTCGGGGGAGATGGGAAAACAGAACATTTTTGATTTGAGACATTGAAAATTGTGCTACCCTGAAACAATGGATCTAATTCTCTGTTCTGCTAAAAACTGTAATGTTTTAACAAAAGTCCCAAATTCCATCCCAACATTTTTCTTACTTAGCCCCTAAGTCCTTTTACAAAGTGAAAAGCTCCCATACCATTTACAACTGCATTACAAAAAGCGCATAATAAATAAAAATTAGGCCTTGGTTACACGGTCGGCAAAGAGATCATAAAACAGGCGGTTGATCTGCGTTTTTACTGCCCCCCTATTGCTCACCTAGAACCTAACATGACGGACATTTGGGTCTGTACACATGCTGCAGCCATAGCAAATCCAGAAGGTGGCAGTATTGCCTCCTAAATGCCTGCCATCCACTGCTCAACCATGCTCTGAAACTAGTGATCCACTACAGATCACTTTACAGAGGGCAGTAAAAGTTCAATGCAGGTGTAAACAAGACCTTTAGGTTTCCTTTCCAGCATAACTTTCAAACTGATAGGCATTGGCACACCATTAAAATGCCAGCTACATGCATCTAAAAGCATCTCCATGATTAAACACCTGCTCATACTTCTCAGTATCAAAGACCCACATATGTGGAGCTACTTTGCACTTCATAATCTCAGGTCTTTCACTGCCAATTAACATAGACTTTTCTCCATTGTTTTTAAATGGACCACTATGATAAAAAAAAAGATTGTATTATTGTAACTATATGGGGTTAATACCTGTAATGATAGTATTTATTAATTCCTTTTTTAATTTCACATGCATTTATTTATCTTTTTTCTACACATTTACATGCAAACCAAGCTGCCCAGCAAAAGTGCCAGTAACAGGGGTTGGGACAAACCTGTGGGGAGTACTTACAACTATCAGCTTTTTAAAAAATAGTTTAAGCTTTTTTTTTCAAAAATAAAAATAAATGGTTGCTGTTACTCCGTAATAAGTATTAGCTTTTTTTTAATCAATCCAGTCCATTCAAAATGTCCATTTCAGAATACCCTGTCCACAGGGTGACACCACTGCTGCACAATTTCACAGCAGAACGAACAGAATTAACACCATGTTAAAGAAAGTGAAAAAAATAATGGATCTAATGGCAGGCTCAACAAGTAATAAAACTAACATCACACAGGGGATTAGTGGAAGACTACATCATATATGCAATTTTCAAATGTTCCTATAATTCCTCTTTAATTCCCTGTAAAAAGTCATCTTATTCATATTTCACACTCATTCTCTACTAAATAATTACTGAAATATGTAAGTCATAAGATACTGTAAGTTTTTTATTAGGGATTTCAGTTACCATAAAAAGATAATGGACTTCCTTGATTGCATCAAATATAACCAGAGAATCACACATTTTTAGGAGACATTTTAGAAAACATACTTTGCGTATTCCTGTTGCATGAATTTGTCTTACCCCACATCCAAGAAAAAACTGAAATGTGTTTGTACCACAATGAATTACTTCCCTTAGACATTATGTATGTAGAATTCAACATTAAAGTAGAACTGTGGCCTCCCATCACAAATATGTGCTGCAGCACCTTAAGTGTGCCTATAGGGAAAACATTTTTTTTTCCGTTCTGGATCAAGTGGTGTCAAGTTTGTTTCTGTCAAGTGTTTATTTCAGTCTGTCTTTCCGTTGGGGAGCATTATCCCCCTATTTGTACTTGTGATCATTGTTACCTAAATGAAAGTAAGGGGAAATCCAAACTTTTAAAGCTGGCCCCTGGACAAGATGCTAGGAGAAATCTCCTGTTCTGGGGACAACTGTCTAAGAGAGGAATTCCCCTCATTTTGAGAGGTTTCTTTTCACTTCCTGTTGCGTCTCTAGGACAGGAAGTTAAGGGAAATCTCCCTAATAGGACACAGACAGCAAAAAAAAAACTGGTAGAGTTTCCAATCCTTTCCTATTCTTTACAAAATGAAAAATAAGTTTACACTATAATTACACTTTAATTATAAATGCATCTGCAATACCCAGGGCCGGATTAAGAGCATCATGGGCATAATACTGATGGTCAGTCAGACGTAGGGTTGCCACCTTTTCTTCAAGGGGAACCTGAACACTCTAGCGCCATGTGGCAATTTATGGGGGGAGAATATACAGGAGAGAGTGAGTAGAAACAGTCAGGATAGAGAGGGTGAGGAGAAACAGCCAGGGGACAGAGTGAGGAGAGAAAACCAGGAGAGATGAGGAGAGACAGCCAGGGGAGAGCATGAGGAGAGACAGCCAGGAGAGACAGGGAGGAGAGACAGTCAGGGGAGAGAGCGAGGAGAGACATCCAGGAGAGAGAGCGAGGAGAGACAGCCAGGAGAGGCAGCCATGAGGATGAGTGAGGAGAGACAGCCAGGAGAGAGAGCGAGAAGAGACAGCCAGGAGAGTGTGGGACAGACAGCCAGGAGAGGGAGCAAGGAGAGACAGCCAGGGGAGAGTGGGAGAAACAGCCAGGAGAGAGAGCAGACAGACAGCCAGAGGAGAGATTGAGGAGAAATAGTGACCAACAGATCTGCAGAACCACTGTACCCTTCAAGACTTATCTGCACCCTGTGTTTCAGACACCTCCTTGCTTTCCGTGTTCCAGCGTCCCTCCATGTTCCATGCCTCCTCCATGCACTCAAGTTGGAAAACCAGGACCCTGTTTATGTCTAATTAGGCAGCTGCTCACTCCTTGCTGGGGCCCCACAAGACCCCAGCGAGTGGCTGCCTAATACGCCTGATTAGAGAGCTGACGGCACCTCTGCCTCATTGTGTTCAGCCTGGCTGGTCAGGATTGCCATCCGGTATACCGAGGTGATCTGAGCCGGCTAGGTCTATTTTCAGTGGTGGGCTTGGAGCTCCAATAGCTCTTATGTTAATCCAGCCCTACCAATACCTGTTGAGCTTGCTAGTGAAGTATTTTTATTGCAGCTTTCTGTGATGGTGTGATATGATGCTGCACTGCTCCTGAATTCAGAGCATAGCTACCAGTTGGTAGTGCCTGCTTGCACCAGAGTGGGATAAAAAAAATTGCTGCAGGCTGCAACGGTATTGTCACTGCTGATTAACAGGACGGTAGCTTGTCAATCAGGACCTGGCCCCATCTAGCCCTGCTCAATACTTTCTGGATTGACAGCTCTGCCTCTGTTGCTGAAACCTTCCCACTGTGAGCTGCGGTGTCTGTAAAGGGTTTACAAGTGAGGCATGAATAAAGGAGAATTTGGGTCATTAAGGCTTGTGCATTGCATAGTAACTAGATTTGGCACTGGTTTCAACTTTCATACAGTAACCTTTAGTTGTACTTTAAAGCAGATATATATATATCCATCACTGGTGTCTCCTCAACACCAATCAGCATGTAATATTTTTTTACACCTCAGCTGAAAGCCTCCCTTTGTTCTTTGAAATATCATGAAAGCTTGAAGCATACTAAAGCTTCATAATTTCATGTGAGGAATTGTCACTCTTTGTCCTATCCCTGATGAATGTTGCAAAGGGATAGGATATGCTGCCTGAATAACAATGGTCTTAACTTAATTGACCCAAAAATAAAATTAAACTTCATAGACAGAATACGAGGATACAAGAAAAACAAAACTCCTGACTAGGTTTGGGTGTAAAAAGAAATACATAAAAACAAAAACTGTATTTTTAGAGCTGAAAGAAGCCGCATGCAAAAACGATACAGTCTATTTAATTGTAGCTTTTCTATTCACGCTGAAAGGCTACATTAATCTTAAACACCAATATATCAGACAAACATTTATCAAGAATAAAAATCAAATTTATAATGTTACCTTTTTCACATCTACTAAAACCTTCATAGTCCTTCTACCACCAATCAAAATCCAAGTTCTGAAATATAAAGTACTGCAGAAAAGTATCAGCACTATATAAATAATACAAATAAATAAACTTCTGAATAAAATATAAATAATATCATTAACACAGCCAAAGTATCTGGGTAAGGTGGCTGTTCCCCATCAGGAGACAATACCATGTGCTGTCAATACCTGAGATAATGGAGCAATTGGGGGGTTTAGTCTCATGTTTATGGACTTTTGGTAGGTGGTAGGAGAACAGGGTCTTAGGTTGAGAGGAGAAAAGGACGGACTTCTCTTTTTTAGTGATCACTCCCTCTTCAAATGCATGTTCAGACAAAGCTTTGAGGTCTGTGAGGTATTGGGGTAGTGAATCTATAGGAAGTGCCTGGTAGGTGGAAGTGTCAGACAGAAGGCGGGGGCTTTTTATCCCCACCGAAAGACTTCACCAACTCTGCAAACAAGAGATTTACTGGATATACAAATTAAATACACTATCCCCCACAGGCCTCAATGAAGATTTAGAAATACGCACCATCCTCTAGAGTCCCTCTCCTCTTGTGAAATCAAATAAAGTTTTCCCTGACCCTCAGTCCTCCTGTTGAAACATTCAATACTAAAAAGAAAATACTTTTCTTGGAACTTTCTAAGAATTTTGCAAAGGCTCAATGTCTTGGGTAATGGAAGCCAAGCAGCATATATTAAACATAGAGCACAGTAGAGATCATAAATTACAGCAGGAACAGCACAAGTAGAGTTTGGGCAAAGTAAGGCTAAGCAGGTAGGTAGCAACTAGGTCAGTCCAAAACAGCTAACAGAATCACATGTAGAGTCTAAAGAGCACTACAACAGGCAAGCAGGATGTGGTCAAGCTTCAAAAATGCAAAGGAACTATATATGATGTGCACAGCTCATCTAATGGAATAAATTATGTGAATGTGCTTATGTAAGTACTCGGGAAGGAAATATGGAGAGGACAAGGACTCAGGATAACCCAGAGAAGAGGAGGCAGCAGCAAGAGATGTGCATGAGAACTAATGTCCAAGGACCTGTAGCACTCCTTACCCGACTTCCCATGTGGAGATGTGGGTGCTCGCAATGACTACGGATGGCGCCGCATCAGATATAATCGTTGGATATGGATGTCACCAGCACTCCAGAAACGACAAAATAACAAAAGATTTTAGTGAATCTTCATTTCATTCACTCGAAAGGAATCAAGCGCTTTCGGGGCCGCACAGGGTCCCCTTCATCAGGCTTAAAGTGAACATCGGATGAACGAATTCACTTTAAGCCTGATGAAGGGGACCCTGTGCGGCCCCGAAAGCGCTTGATTCCTTTCGAGTGAATAAAATGAAGATTCACTACAATCTTTTATTATTTTGTCGTTTCTGGAGTGCTGGTGACATCCATATCCAACGTGCATGAGAACTAGACACGTAAGCTGCGGAGAAATTTGGTTCGGTTCGGATATTTAGTTATTTTGGAATTCGGGATTCGAATACGAAATTCAGTTCGGTTCGGGGTTTTCGGATTCAAATGAAATCCAAATTTTAATTTGTTTCGGATGACTTTATGAATATTCGTTGCGAATACCATACACAGATATTAATACTAAAGCTGAATCTCCTAGACCCAAATGGCATTCGGGATCCGAATTTTTGACTTGCATTCGAGAGCTCCTAAATGCCATTCGGGTCTGGGAGCCTCAGCTTTAGTAATAAATGTGGGCGGTCAAGCCCTCTTACCTGTCTGGGTGATCCTCTGTCCGCCTCCTCCTCCTCCACGATCGCTTTCTTTGTCATTGAGCCCCACCTCCTCGATCGCCTCGAAGCTGCTGGTTGTCATCGACTCAGCAGCTGTGAGGAGGTACGCAGCGCTGCACATGTGAATGGCTGCGTGTTTCTCCTCACAGCCGCCAGTGACAGCCAGCAGTCTGAAATACCATAGCGACCCAGGCGGCCCCCACGGCATCAGGGGGATGTCCTGGCTGGGCCCCCCTGTGCCCCGGGGCCTCATAGCGGCCACCTTGGTCGCTATGGTGATTGTTACACCACTGCTCCCAAACCTCAATGGCATTTGTGAGGTCCCGGATGCAATTCAGAAATTCGGATCCCGAATGACATTCGGGTCTAGGAGCCTCAGCTTTAGTATTATATGTATATACTGTATATAGCTCCGATGTTGATGTAACGAAAATTTGTGTTCAGACCCATTTGGATGCACTAAACCAAAAAACAGATCTGATTGGCCAGAAAAGTCACATGTCTGATTCAGTTTCGTTTTTGAACAAAATTCAGACCAGATCCGAAATACAGAAACGGAAATTTGGATTCGGACACATTCGGATGCATTGGGATTCGAAAATTCAGATGTGTCGGAACTAAATGAATTGGACATGTTTAATGAGTACCCAGGGGGAGCAGACAAAGCAACAGAAGGGCTTACAGAGTAGGAATGTACAGAGGAGGACTGAGACCCAGACAGACAAAACCCCTGCAGGAAGGTTTGTAACATCCACAAAAAAACTACAGATTCCTCCATCTACACTAAACTGTGTGAATGAAGGAATCTCCCGCTGGGCCAAGCTTCAGTATCTTGCTAGTTGGCCCCTCTGCCCATTAAAATACCTGAACAATCTATTTGGATGCAGGCATTGTTCAGGTATTTTGACAGCCATCCACTGGGGAAGGGGGGGGGGGGGGGGGGGCCACTCCCCCCCCC
>NW_017307750.1:89083-93094 GCF_000935625.1 Nanorana parkeri
GCACCTTCCTGAAATAATGGCAGATAGCAAAGGAGCTAATGTTTCCCTTGCTATCTGCTTTTTTTTTGTATTCTGACACTTCTTGCCGTCAGCATAAAAAAACCCACCAAAAAACAGACTGCATGGGAATTAATAGCTAGGCTGTTATTGCCTATTTCAATTTGCAATACCCAATAGCAGGTTGTCAATCAGCAGACCTCAAAACAAATTTCAGGTCCACGTCTGCTGATTGACAACAGGAGTGGATGGGTACAATAGCCAGCCTGCTATTGGCTATTGCAAATTGAAATAGCCAATAACAGCCTAGCAATTAATTCCCCTGCAGTCTGTTGGTTTTATGTTTTTTACACTGACGGCGGTCGGTGGCTCCAATGTAAAAAAAAAAAACAGATAGCAGGGAAAGCTTTACTCTGCTAGATAGAGCAGAGTAAACCTTTTTGGGATAAAATGTTTCTCTCACGGGCGTCCGGGAGGCGTTATCTTATAGCGGGAAACTCCCGGAACGTCCGGGAGAGTTGAGATGTCTGTATTTAGACTCCCAACACAGCTGCTGTAAAGTGAAGGTAAGGCTACAAAATGGAGATTGTTAGTATCAGACTGGATATGTATTTCTGTGACTTATGTTGGTCTTTAACAACTGCTTACATGTGACCCTCTTTTTCCATCAGAATCCATTTCTGGAGGTCAAGGTTATAGACATGCCGAAAAGGTTAAGAAGAAACGCTGCCAATGACTGTGATGAGCATTCATCTGAAACAATGTGTTGTCGCTACCCATTAACAGTAGATTTTGAGGCTTTTGGATGGGATTGGGTGATTGCACCCAAGAAATATAAGGCCAACTTATGTTCTGGAGAATGTGGTATTGAATACCTGCAAAAGTACCCCCATAGCCATGTTGTTAACCAGGCGAACCCAAAAGGGCCCACAGGGCCATGCTGTTCCCCAGCCAAAATGTCTTCTATTAATATACTTTATTTTAATGATGATGCAGAAGTAATTCAAGGAAAAATTCCAGCTATGGTAGTAGATCGTTGTGGGTGCATATGAGCATTCCTTTATGGCATCTTCTAATGTATGAATCTTCATGGAAAGCTACCATCAGAGACAGTAATAATATATATAGATTATTTCTCTAGCTTCCAAATTTATTTCTGAGCCTTTGTGAGCAAATCCTAAGGCTCACTGAATGCAAACAGGAAATAATAATATGTAAGTTAAACACATGATTCCTTTCAGAGAGATTACACATTTTCAATTAAAGCGTATCTAAACCCACGGACAAAAATTGTATTTATTGCAACTTACCAGCTCTTAAATGTGGTGGCTGTGTTAGTTTTCTCTCTTCAGGCCTTTTTCCCTTTTTTTTTTACCTGGTGATCCTGGCAGTAACGTACTTTCTGTCCTAGAGTGACAACTCACTGTACTGTGTTTATGGAGAAGTTGCTTTGTCATCCTAAAACAGAAAGTATGTTAGAACTAAAGAGCATATCATACTCTCCTCTTCTCCATAACATAGGGAGTGTTCTGTAGTCCACAGAGAGAGCTCAAGCAGGTCTGAGACCATGTTTGAGATTTCAATGCAGCATTGTCAGTGAACTACAGGAAGTTAAAAGCTCACCTTATTATTGAAAGGATCAAGGGGTATTTTTGGCACCTATGGAAAATATAACAAAATGCTTTAAATGAAATTCAGATGCAAAGGATATACTGCACATCATTAAAGTCAACCGCCCCTAGACTGGTCACCTCTGGCGCGTTTCACCCCAACGGGCTTATTTATTACAAATAAACCCTTTAGGGTGAAAGACATCAATGGTGGGCATTCTACGAGCAGGGACAAGAGCATGTCGGCTTTTGGATTGCATTAATAATTTTTTGGTGACATCAGTGGTGTGCGGTTGGTTCTTCGTATCTGAATAGTTTCTGCGGAGCATAGATGGCTTCTGGCCAGCATCCACGCTATATCCAGATGAGGAGACTAAAAGTGGTGTGGAGTGGGGGATTATCACTATGTTAAAAGCTTTCAATGGTATATTTAATAGATGAAAAGGGAGCAAATAAGAGGAGGGTTTACATATACTTTAATATCTATTTATAAGTTCACAAGAAAAATAATGTTCAGAATATTCTTCAGAATATACCATACTAAATGTCCTAACAACACTTGAACAGGATAAAACATCAAAACAATTCCATGTATAATTCATAGAGGTGTTTTCTCTTTTTTTTTTGGTAGGTTTTATGATAATGGCCATTAATTAGTATTTATTTTGAAATGGTTATAAGCCTACTGACTCCAGGCATTTATGTACAAATGAGGTATATCATGCTACAGTATTGCCATGAGATACAGCCTTTGATCAATAATGCACATTTTTAATCCCTTCATCAATTTGCACTTCAATTTTGTAATTCCTCATCCAAGTATGTGGAAGTCTGTTAAAAATGCACTGCTTTTGTACTCCCATGGTATGTATGTATGTATGTGTTCTGTATTATAATATTTGCTGATTTATATGTTATGTTTATGTGTAATTTAAAGCAGGGTTGTATATACTGTACATCCTTCTTATTGACAAACACTTGTTTATAACACATTACATTAAAACTGTATTTATGGGTAAAACACATCTTAAAACAGAAAGCAGTTAATCACTATGAAAGTGTGAAATTCATTATTCAAATATACCATGTCTCAAACATTCTGAACATCTGATCTTGCACTTGTATACAATTATTTACATTAAAAAGCTTTGTTTATTAACAGAATTCATTCTTTGTGAAATCTGTGATTTAACTTTCAAAATATATGCTTAAAAATTTGTATATTTTTTCCTGTTACTGCCACGTATACACTTTGTAATGTTTACAGATTTTCACTGAACTAAAAGTAAAATGACTCTTATAGAATGGGATGCATACACATGCTCTATTTAAGTATTTATAAGCATTTAATATACTGAAAACTATTTTTCTGCTAACTATTAGTATTACCATTCCACTATACCATCTTGAAATTACAGCAATGGTTGTAGTACTGTGTCTTTAGTTTCAAGGCTCCTTGTCTTATATTGGCTAGTACTAAATATATCTTCCAATAAAAACTAAACCATTTAATTGTCTGTAAGTTCCATGACCAATTGGTGTACAGTATTTTTTTTTTTTTAATCTCCTGCAGGTTCCTAGTATACAACATTAGTGTGCTCTTGCAGTTTTTAGCCTTGCTTAGTGGACTGAAGAATATATTTGTAAACATAATTACATTCACAAGCTGCAATTACAACTGATCATATAAGCTACACTCTCAAGCTATACTAAAGTTGTGTTCAACCATCATGTGATTGAGAAAATCCTGTTTTTTTTTATTCCCCTTCCCTATGTAGACCTATCAAATCAACCTAATCTCAGAGAATGGTCAGGTACCTCTTTGTAAAGTAAATTAATATAGCTTCCCTCATTGGCCAAGTTAAAAGAAGTCTATTAGAAACTAAATTTAAACATAACATTACTTGAATGTCCAATCAAAGCAAACATAACATTTCAGTTCTAGACAATGGAGAGTTAAATCACATAGTGGCAATCACCTGAGCCCATGACCTATACATGCACCATAGCAGTTATTGGGCGATCCAGCACTCCATGTTGCATTTTTAATTTTATGTTATATAATGAAGAATGCAACAATGAGGGTCACCAGTAGGAGACCAGTGGATGACCTTGAATGCCACCATCACTTTTTGCACAAATAGATAGTGTATATATATATATGTGGCCAGATTATTATGACCACCCCATCAGTACTTCTTTGGGCCACAATATGACTCCATGAGATGACTTCGTTGGGCTGCCTCGTGACTCCGCGAGATGTTGAAAGGTGATGCGAGGAATCTGACACTGCACTGTTGCCCTTCTGTTGTCTTCTACAAGTCTTGCCACTCTCCGTTCTGCCCTAACATTGACTAGTCGCTGACGGCCACAATTCGCATGTTCAGACCCAGATTTTCCGGTG
>NW_017307750.1:93120-126273 GCF_000935625.1 Nanorana parkeri
ATATATATATATATATATTTATATATATATATATTTTCCTTGTACATATGACAATGTTGTCAATTGTACTATATCTCAACAGTCCTTTGCAGCAGCATGGAAATCCAGGATTGCAGCTCCCTTTCCCAGAGAAATCAATGGCATGTAATGCCACATATAGGTGACTCTAGCAGGTTTTCTCTCTTTAGTTAATAGAATGACCAGTTGTGAGTTGGGCTGAGGTTCTGAAATACCCCCCTTTCTTCCCCCACGCTGTTCTCCATGACTGACCTTGCCAAATAGAATTTTGATGTCTTCCATCTTGGCACTACACCAACTAAGCTGGCACTGGAGCTGCGCTTATTCTCTGTTTCTGTAGTGGCTAATGTTTGAAAGTACTAGATCTTACGACTCTCTATTTTACTGCACTGGCTGTTCTTCTAACATTCAAACATGGATGACTTCATATAAGTCAGCTTTCCTTTTCCCCATGACTATAACAGCTGTTAGCTCTCATAGTAGAGTGACTGACTTTGTTCAGAATATTAAGAATATCAGAAGACATTTAATAGATTAGCCAAGGGTCTTTGATGCACAGATGTCCGTATAAATTTTTGCTTATTCATCTACAGTTCCTAAATCATCTAAAATAGCCTGCTGATGGACATTTTTGTTGCCACATCTCTGGTCGTACTACATTACTTCTGATTATTACTGGCATCGATACATAGAAGATGCAGTGGGCATATTTAAAACAGAGAAGGAAAATTGGAATTGGAACACCATAAATGTGTTTGTATTTGTTTTTAGAAAAAGGATGTAGAAAAACTGGAGGGCTATTTTTGAAGCCTTTGAGAAAATTACTCTGCAGAATTCTTCTAATACAATGAGAGAGAATGTGTGGGGATAGTTTAAAGTATGATATGAACATATTACATTTAATGTGTGAAAGGAAAGTGTCTAAAGGAAACCCACATTACAAATTGATTGTAATAATACATTTGCATTGGACTGAACTGTTGCAGTTCATCATTGTTCTTCTGCACTACTGCAATGGAATGAGCTCATTTGTATCCCCCACTGCCGGCAAAAGATAGCAATCACTTGTTAATTTTGTTTAAACACTGCAGTAAAATCATTGTTTCCATTGGGTTGTGGTCTTCTGGATATTAAGAGAAAATGTACACATTCAGTAATAATAGAGGTCCTCTGAAATCAAAGATATCCAAGGCTAGCTTTTGTCATGGTAATTTAAGCATATCACACGACAACAGTCTCTTTTTGGTTGGCTTGCTTGTTTTCCTGATGGACTTTGCTTTTTTCTACCATTTATGAGGTGTAGCTAAACACAGCAGGTCAACATGTTATAATTCTCAGTCTTGCTTTAGAGTACTGAATGTTTCACTGAGCTTTATGCAGTTTTTTTTAGTATTTCAGATGTACATCCATTTAGGACTGAGAGTGGGAGTGAATGAGGAATTGGACAATTAAGAGTAAACAGTTTTTTGCAAGTATGCTACCTTTTCGTATGCATTTCATTGACTGTTAGAAAAAAATTCTTCTTTTATGTTTTAGGCATATTTCAAATGACTATTTCTGACATATCAAAAGGTTTTAAGCCCTATAAAATACGGGTTTTATTAATTTAATTTATTTCTGGATTTTACTATTGTTCAGTAAAGATTTTAAGCTTGTACACATAGTATACTGTATGTGGATGCCTTAAATGTATCCAAGTGCTACTACATTTTTTACAGTTCACTAACAGATTTTATTCCAAATGGTTTACTGTTGTCCCTAGTTGTGCTAATTGTTCAAGCCTTTTATACCTATGTTGTTTATCAAAATGGCTATGTTCTGATTCTCTGGGTTTATTAACACTATCTGCATTCAGATATTTTGAAATTGCAGTTTGATGAGAACTCCAAAATCAAGGGCTTTACATAAGGAGCAGATAAATTGGAGAACAAAAGAGGTAAGACTCAACTTACAGAACAATGTATAAATATACACTTAGTGGCCAGATTATTATGATCACCTGACGTTTGTAGGCAAATTAGCTATAATTTGGCGCTGAAGTTGCTAGAGGGCCAGACCATTATAAATAGGGAAGCAGGTTGTTTACCACGACAGTAGAAGTGATTTTTTTCTGAAGATATGGGTAAACAACGCGATTTAACAGCCTTTGAACGTGGGATGATTGTTGGCGCTCGGAGCCATGGAGCGAGTATCAGCAAAACAGCAGAATTCGTTAAATGTTCAAGAGCAGCTGTTGTTAAAGTGTTTAAAGACTGGACTGTCAGCCGAAAATCTGGGTCTGAACGTGCGAATTGTGGCCGTCAGCGACTAGTCAATGTTAGGGCAGAACGGAGAGTGGCAAGACTGGTACAAGACAACAGAAGGGCAACAGTGCATCAAATTACTGCAGATCTTAATCAGGGATCCTCTCAAATGATCTCTGAACGCACTGTTCGCCGTACACTGCATCGTATGGGATATGGAAGCCGAAGGCCTGTTCGAACACCTTTGCTGTCTGCAGTTAACAAGATAAAACGTCTCCAATTCGCACAGGAACACAAGGATTGGACAGTCGAGCATTGGAAAAAAGTCATGTGGTCCGATGAATCACGTTTCCAGTTGCATCATGCAGATGGCAGAGTGAAAATTTGGCGGAAACAGCATGAAAGCATGCACCCCACATGCATGAGTACAACCCTTCAAGCTGGTAGGGGCAGTGTTATGGTTTGTGGCATGGCTTCCTGGCATGATTTGGGCCCTTTAATTTGTGTGGAACCAGGGCCAGCCTTAGGGGTGCGCGAGCTGTGCGGCCGCACAGGGCGCCATGGCAAACTATGACTACTATGTGTCCCCAGTTATGAATGAACATAGCACAACATACCAAAGTATTGTTGCTGATCAAGTTCCTCCCATCATGTTGATGGTGTATCCCAATAGAGATGGCTTCTTCCAACAAGACAATGCGCCATGCCACGGTGCTCGTACTGTGCAGGAGTGGTTTCAAGAACATGAGGGAGACTTTGCCTTGCTTAGGTGGCCCCCAAAATCACCAGGTCTCAATCCAATTGAGCATTTGTGGGACAAAGTTGAAAGAGCCATCAGGCAGCTGGTTCCACAACCATCAAATCTCACAGAACTGGACAGTGCTATTCATCAGGCATGGTGTCAGATTCCTTGGATCACCTTTCAACATCTCGTGAAGTGAATGCCAAGAAGAATCGCCGCAGGATTGAAGTCAAAAGGTGGCCCAACGAAGTACTGATGGGGTGGTCATAATAATCTGGCCACTCAGTGTATAGCATTTCAGTGTTTAGTTGTACCTGTCATTATAGGTGAACCTCTGAGGCAGCACTGAAAATTTGGCTAGATAATGTTGAATAAACTAGATAAACATGCTAAAATTAGACCTTACCCAATAAAAAGAAAGTGGGGTTTAAATCAGCACTGTCCTGCAAAATTAACATTTTGAAACATAGGAAAATACAAAGACATGAAGCAATAACCCAACTGCATTTTTCCAAATATATATTTATTATAGCTATACTGGGGTTGATTTACAAAAGACAAATCAGCTGTTTGCGTAGGGAATTGTCCCTTAGTTTAGTGAATGTAATAAAAATCCACTTTAAAAAAACCAATCACATGCCAGGAAAATTAAAAAAAAAAACTTGTATTTTTGTATGTACATGATTGCATAATGGAAGTCAGTAGAGCTTAACCTCATTCACTAAGCTAAGAGACAATTCCCTTGCAAAGTGAAAATTCCAGTGGATAGTGAACAGCCTACTTGCCCTTATAAAATGAACTCCAATGTGTCTACATCAGCATATAAAAGGTGATCACTGGGCTATCTGCAACTTGTCTTCTAAATGAATAGCTAGGACAGAGGGAAGAAAATTATGAAGGGACAAGGGGGATTTCAGTGTAATCTGCATACAAGTAGATACAAAAGGAAGATGCACATTTGTCATGGTCATGGTATAAATAGAAAGAAATATGGTGAAGACCTGAAGCCTTTGATTCAAAGACACTTGTAGAGAGGAAGTGGATGAACAGTTCTTTCAGTGCAGAGCTATTTTAGAGGAGTTTTTCCAGAGTAGGTCTAAAAGAGATTGGGTTGAGTTGGTAATGGAGGGAGATAATGACAGGAGAAAGGCTAATTTATCTATAGTTACAGGGCTATAGGAACTGAGAACAGAGTTTTAGAAGAGGGGATGAGCTGCATGATGGTAGTTTCAGTGCTTTGACATGTCTTGTAGAATTGCATTTTTTTTTCTTTAAAAGTAGGCCAATTGAGTTGAGAAGATTGTCCAAAAAGACACTGAGACTTGGAGAGATATGTGAGGAAATTGAATCATTTCCACATTGCAGAGAGACAGGTCCCTAAAACTCAACCTAGATAAAACTGAGTTACCTACCCTTCTTTGCCTTGCAAACCATTCTCTAACATATTGCTAACTGGAAGTGGTACTGTCATTTGCATAATCCATATGTTTGCTGCCTTGGGGTCACTCTTGACTCAACCCACTCCTTTATTTCTCATAACAACTTTAAGTCATGCCATTTCTACCTGTCCAAAATATTCTCTAAAATATGACATTCCTAACTCAAGAAACTTAACTCTACAAACTCTTCTGCAAACCACTGGCTTCCAATTAACTTGAGAATAAGGTTACATGCTTTGCCTTGAAAGCACTGCATACGGTAATTTATACTCTTATATACTGTATGTCTGGTAAACAAACAGCCCACTCTGCTTTTCCACTGACCTGCTTATGTCTTCTTCACCTTTAGCTTTATCTTGTGCAAAGCTCCACATTTCTCTAGAGCAGCCCTCATCCTCTGAAATGTTCTAGTTCTACTACACCTCTGATCCCATTTAGGTCCTCTGATCCCTAGCCATTCATTACCAAGTAAGCACCTTCCATTAACTCTATCCATTGTCACCTCTCTACCTATTAACTTTCCCCATCCCTCAAAATGTAAGCATGTTTGAACAAAGCCCACCTCTCCTACTGTGTTATATATATTTTGATTTTATTTTAATGGTTTGCACCCTTATTATGTAATGTCCTGTGCTGTTTAATATGTTAGTGCCATATAATAAGGATAACAATAATATATTGTTATGTAACTGGATGTGCAGCGCTCAGTATCACCAGTGAGTAAATAAAATCAGTGTTGGTATATTAGGCTTAATAAGTATTAATAATCAATAATAACCAGTGAATAAAAAGTTTCAAATTGTGCACGAATACATGAAATAAATAAAATATACAATTTCAGATATAAATACCAATAATACAAAAATGTATATAAATCTCAAACTTATCAAAGTGATATGTAGCAAGGTGAATGCAAATAATCGTTAATAAGATGTGAGTCCAAAAATTGATGATTTGTGAATCCAAAAACTATAGAAATATATAAATAAATAATATCTATTTCTATAGTTTTTGGATTCACAAAGCTGCTGTAGGAGTGAATAACCCAGCCGATGTGAAGTGAGCTGAACGCTGTTCGACTATTCACTTCTGGCTTGTACGGCTGATTTAAGCTGTACATTGGCTGAAATCAGCCATATATCAGCTCTGTATATCACCTTCTGTCAGCCAAAATTGCTCTGGATTGGCTGAGTCGAAGCTCCGGCAGCTCACTCACTGTCGTTCGCCCTTATTCTGATAGGGGCCGAACGGCAGTGAGTGCGGCGACATTCAGCTCGGCTATTCTGTTAATAGTAAATAGTAAACTTTAAAAAAAAGATATTTTAAGGAAATGAAAAACAATTCATAAAAAACAACAATTGGGCAGAGCTAGCAGTGACAGCTAGCTGCACCCAACAGTTTTATATTGGCCAGCACCTGCTACAGTCTTCTAGCAGGTCCCGGCCAATTAATAACAACTGGGCGGAGCTGGCCATGACATCACGGCCAGCTCCACCCAGTTGTTATTGTTTAATGACAGATCAGCAACCCCAGGTCATTTGGGGACGCTGATTACAACTGGGCGTTCGCCTCGCTTCAGCTGTCACTTCGGCTCAGTCGACTCGAAGCATATGCCTGCGGCTCGACTGAGCCACTCAGCAGCATTTGTGAATAGCCCGTACAGCCAGTGGCGGCTCTAGAGTTTGTGAGGCCTTAGGCGAAACCTAAACATGAGGCCCCACTCAGGCCTGTGGGGTCTCACCGGGCTGTCGGGTTTAACCAGGATGGTGAGACCCCCAAGAGCCCTGAATAAACCAGGGTTCTATATGGTCTCACCGGGGCTTTGTAGGGTCCCAACAGGGCTCTGTAGGGTTTAACCAGGGCTGGACCGCCTCTGCGTACAGCAGCCCTTTGGTTTGATTGAACCAAAGGGCTCCGGCGGCCGAACAAAGGCGAAGGATCAGCTGAAGCTACGGCTGTATCCCTCGGCTCAATAGTGAATAACCCCCTAATGTATTGTAAGCACTGTTGTTTCTGCCATATATTATATTAATTAAAGAGACCTGGTAATTTATTTAACTATTTCAAGGTTGAGTATTCTCAGATATTTAAATAAACAACTCGATAATTATTTTAATTTATAGTGAATGTCATATATATTGCAATTGCAAAACTAAGCACTCGGGATGATGTATTCCAGTTGGCTCCACTGCAACTTCTGTTTCCTACCAAATAAGTGGCCAAAACATTTGTCAAAATACAGGACATGTTTTAGAAATGCTATGGAAACTGTTTTAAATTCCCAGAAGAAACAATGTTCTGATTAAATGCACACTCAGTCATAGCAACTAATACTGAATGTGGGTCTAAAAAGCCATAATATAAAGGCTTGTAAGCCCCCTTATGTCATAGCAATTAAAGTAAAGTTTAACCCCTTCATGTCTGAGGCCTTTTTTTCATTTTTTGCGAGTCTGTGCTGGCGACGTACACTGTATGTCTCATCACCTAAACACGTTTCGGGTGCGCCTACATACGAAAACGACGATTGCGTTACACATGTTGGGTATCGCCGCGCACGCCAGAGTGAGAGCAATAATTTTAGGGCCAATATTTATACGTATCTCTAAACTGATGACCTGTAGGGGCTTTTAAAGCGTCGTGTATGGGGTACTGAATTCTGTTGCAGTTTCACATGCCCCGGTTAAAACATTACTTTTAATCTGGGCATGTTGGGTATCCATTTACTTGTTGTACTCTCATCGTTTATATTTTACAAAACAAATGGTTTCATATAGTGTTTTAGGACACTAAATTTAACTTAAGTGCATTTTTCACAAAATGTTTGGGTTTGATAATAAGTTGCGCTAATGTCGTGCAACATAAAAATTTGCAACTGCCACCATTTTATTCTATGGGGGTCTTGGCTTTCAGAAAAATATATAATGTTTGGGGGTTTTAAGTAATTTTCAGGCCTAAAATGTGGATTATAACATGTAAGCAAAAAATGAAAAAAAGGCCTTTGTCCTTAAGGGGTAATCTGAGCAGACAATAGATTCCTATACACTTCAGAATTCATCTGATTGCTTCTGTCTGCTTCTGTCTTCAATAAACACTAGAGGCTTTCAATGATCCCAATGTAAAGCTCACAGGGGGGAGGAAACACGCACACACACAAGTTCCACGGCTTGTACATAGTATATTTTATGTATTCAAGCTGTACATCTATAGAGATGTTATTTTCATTATAGTTGTGCTCCTGCAATTAGGATCTTCATTCAGAGCAAGTTGATTCCTAGTTCAGCACTTCAGACCAGTAGCAGTGCATTCAATATGATGCCCACAGCACATATCACGACAAACCATGGATATCAAGTGTCATTCATCATTGCTTCCTTATCCTCACTGAGGTATATAGCACTTGGAGCCTGGAAGTGAAAATTACTAATTCAGGACTGATACAAGATCTACCAAGTCATTGCCCACAGCAGCTGCCATCCAGCCCACTCGTGTGTAGTGTCCTTTTTCACACATCCTACTTACGTACATCTTTCTACTTCAATATTCTTTTTAAATTCCCTATTTCCACCTACAAAAAACGTTCTCCTCCCTGCAAATCTCTCCATGTTCATGAGTTCTTTTCCTCCTCTAACTGCACTCCCCTACACAAAACTGATGTTTCATTTCTCTGGTAAATGCTCCGGTTCTAACTTCATGTTTCCTGACCCTTACACCCCTGCAGGAAACAGAACATGCAGCAGTGCATACATGAGAGAGTTAAATATCAAAGATTGCTTTACCTAAAAATCAACAAACGGAGAACCACACACCAGAAGTTTAGTTAGGCAAGCTGCAAATTTTGTCTGTGGTGGGACAAAGGTCTTAGCTTGCTATATATTTTGCAGTTATTATACAGGATTTATATAGGGCCAACCGTTTGCGCAGTGCTTTACAATATAAGGAAGACATTGCAATCACAATACAAATCAAGACAAGATGGTAAGGAGGGCCCTGCCCCTGAGGGCTTACAATCTAAAAGTTCCCTAGCTGATAGAAAATGTCCAACATACGTAATTGGGGCCTTGACTGAATGTTATAATTTGGAACATAATCTAACAATAAAAGTGGACTCCCTTTTCTACACAGAATTATAATTTATTCTCTATAGAAGAGATGAACCCAGAACGGACAAGTTGCATGTAAGCTGATCTTCAATCAATGTAAATATAGATAGTTGTGTAAACGATTTTAAAACAAAGTAGTTACTGTAGATAAACCGTATTCATCAAAATCCCAGGCAGTTTTTCATCTAGAAGTTGATACTTCCAGAAGCAATGCCATATGCAGGTCTCATTCATTAGTATGCTCCTACTACCAAGAAAGATATGAATACATTTCATTAGTAGTGTTGTGAGCCATAAAGGCATCTGTAGAACTTCACAGGAAATATAAGTAGCTTCTCATCTTTCAGAAATGTTGCTGATACACCGTGTTTGGTGCCAGGATTTGCTTCATTAAACCTATGGGTCATGTGTATTGGGATAAAAAAAGTAATTTGAAAACATACATAGGCAGAGTTAAGACTATATAAATGCTTACAAGTAACATACAGGTTACTAAAGATCAGTGCATGAAATATATCTTTGCGTATATTCTTACATTTATAATAGCAGCAGACATGTGGCTTTAAATGGAATATATGCACTTGCAGTAAGAAACTTGTATACTGTGATAAACAACTTTACAAACACTGCAAACTTATTTAAGAAGATGTAACCCCTAACTGAACGGCTTAAGTCTTCTAAAGCGTTGTGTAGCTTTAAACAGATTTAAAACAAAATATTTGTTCTCACCTCTTTTACAGATTTGTTGCATCTCTGATGCTGATGATTTTCTGCAGCCACTTCTTGCCTACATGCATATACTCCAGCAATAGCTGCATGGCTATAGTCTCAGGGTGGGTTTCCAAAGGTGAACAATGTCTGGACAATGTGTGTTAAAAAGGTTGCTTGTAGTCATGGTCTTGCAGGGTGACAGTGCAGGAGTACAATTGGAAGATAGACTATTATCATCCTATACCAGGAAGTGCCTGAACAACCTGAGCCCTCAGGTATGTTTGGGCAGAAACTGACCAAAGGCACCACAGTTTATAGCAGGGGCTGACTGGCAACTTTTAGCCCAGGGGGCAAGTACAACCTAGAGATCCTGGTTTATAGGCTATGCAAACAGTCCTAAATGGGCATATCGAATTGGGAATTGGCCGGGAGCAGTACAGTTTGGCAGCAACAGGCCTAGCTGTGGAGACACCGGGAACAAGTAGGCATCCTCCATATTGAAATTCGGCCTACATTCTTCAGATATAGAAAAATTGTCCTGTGCCTCCACTGTTTGATGGTGGTGCCAAAAAGGCCTCAACGCCTAGACAAAAGTCAAGTAGAAGTGTCTACCTAAAAAAAAAAATAGTTTTACTTAGCAGCACTAGTAATCTTTACAAGGATTTAAGCAGCAGCAAGAGGGGAAAGGTGTTTGGTCTTTTCCTTTTAAACCTGACATAACCTAAATACATTTAATATAATTGCTATGGTGAATGTAG
This sequence comes from Nanorana parkeri, assembly GCF_000935625.1. Taxonomy (NCBI): domain Eukaryota; kingdom Metazoa; phylum Chordata; class Amphibia; order Anura; family Dicroglossidae; genus Nanorana; species Nanorana parkeri. The sequence goes on from NW_017307750.1 coordinate 103,132, forward strand.
TGAATGTATGCTGGCTAATCATTGGAAGTCTTCTGTTAACCAAACATGATCCATTTCAAGAAAAGTGAACTGGTCCACACACTCTGGAGACATATGGATGCACTTGTCAACCCCAACTCTTCCCACTGCAATTAAGTGCTTTTCCAACATGATATTAGCAGCAGGGCAGCACCTTAGGCGCATATTGGGCCAGTTCAGATCAATGGTCTATCCTAGACAGCAAGTACTCCACAGGTTGCTTGTTTCCTAGGGAGTTATTGTCAGCCCTGGAGTTCACATATTTACTGATCATCAGGTTGTGACTGGTGCCTGTGGCCAATACTGGCTGCTGTGGTCTAACAAAGTTGTAATTCTTTAAGTGCCATATTTTGGACTCCCGCCGACATGGTGTTAGGAGATCTGCCCTGTTGGCTTTATAGCATGGATCCTAGGTGGGCTGTCGGACCGGCCAGAAGTGACGTCACGTTACTTCCGGCCAGTCTGACATCAGGCGAGCAGCGTCGCTGATGGGGCCCTAGCTTGTCTCAAAGCCGCTGGAGTGGCAATGCTGGGGCCCTGCGCTGCTAGGGCCAGGCCTCCATCTCCTGGCCCTTCACCATCCGGCGATAGTCATGTGAGGGACCCGGACGGGCCCCCCAGGCTGCCCGGGCCCCTTACATGAGTATCGGCCGTACCCCCCTGATGGCTGCCCTGCACATAATCATCCCTCTCGTTGATGACACTTATTGCATGTATCCTTCCATGCATACATGATGCATATGTTGCCCCTGCCCGTGTTTTCTTGACCAAGTGTCTGTGGTAAAGTGTACCCTGCAGCTGACAGCATACTTCAGAGACATGTTTCACTCCATGCAGTGGCATAACAACCGGGCGGGGTGCGCTTGCCCTGAGCGCAGGACTGAGGGGGGCGTCACCGACCCCCGCTAAACGAAGCCCCTGGCCGCAGATGCAGTGGCTTCCTCTCTCTGCCACATGCACCCGGCTCTGTCATCGGGCGGCCGCTCGCTTCACCAAGGCCACTGCGAGCGGCCCTCTACAGTGCCTGATTAGAGGGCGCGTCTACCTGATCCAGCCAGCCCGGATCGCATACCGGGAACATAAAATAAAACTTTTTATTTTTTTAATACTACTCACCTGATTCCTGGATCCAACAAGTGTAGCCTCCCATCTCCCACGTATGCAGCTTCTAACAGCGTGGGATATGGGAGGCTGCGCTTGTTGGTGGATCCAGAAATCAGGTGAGTATTAGAAGAAAAAAAGTTTTATTTTATGTTCTATTCTTAGTTCTATAATGACATTGTAGTACTTTCAGGTAGAATACAGCTTCATAACATATCAGCTGGGGAACTACAAGTCCCAGCATGCCCTCATTGCCCCTGTACAACAACCAGATATTGCCGTTCCCTGGGTGATATGTGTGTGTGGGGTGGGGTGTACAGGGACAATGATGGCATGCTTGGACTTGTAGTTCTTTAGCTGATATATATGTGTGGGGGTGGGGGGTACAGTTCCAGTGGATGTTTATATAATATGGAAGGGGCAAAAAAAAATGTTCTGCCCCGGGTGCCCATAACTCTGGTTACGCCACTGACTCCATGTGATCCTGGCGGGCAGTGCAGACCTAAAATTTGCAGAAGGGTGCTATTTCCTGGTATGGGTGGAATTAGAGCACCAGGAGCTTGCTCAAACTTCTATTCAGACAGTATGTGTGTTGTGATGTTGGGGAGCTCACAGAGCACTCACACAAAACACAAGTCTTTTTATTTGCTCTTGCAGGGCAACAGAAAAAGGTAAACACAAATATTTGCTTATCTTCAGCACAAACGACAAAACAAAAGATGTCTCACCGACTTGTTGTATAGAGTCCCAGACCTGGGGAATCCCTTCCCAGGAATGTTTGTCCTGCAGCCCAGCACAGTAGCACAGTAGCACAGCGATGCAGAAATACAGCAATACAGCAACACTGCAGCTCTCTCAGATTCACACACAGCTACCGCTGATGACTTCCTCCTCAACTCCCACCCTCCTCTCTGGGAGTTACCGACCTTTTAAACCCCTTCCTGGGGCAGCAAGGTTAACCCTGTGGCTGTCCTTAAAGGGACCACAAACCAAATAGGGGTGATACATGTCGCCCATTCAGGACCCAGCCTTGCCATCCTCACCGACGTCCGTTTTGTGTGCTGACCGGATCCGTACGCTGCTGCACTCAAAATGCATCCCAATGTATCCCTATGTGTTTTATGGGCTCCAGTTCTCACGTGCGCAGTCCGTTCAGCTTACGACAGAAAAAATACTGCATGTCACATTTTGTCAGGTCCGGAAACGGTCCGGATACGCAAACGCGTCAAAAACGCACTGCGCTGCAGCTAACATACTAACAGCCCCACTCAAGCAAAAAAAATAAACATTTTTTTTTTTTTGCTGGAACGCATCAAAAACGCGGCCAAAACGCGGCCAATACGCGGCCAAAAACGCAATGCATCAGCAGCTCCACGTCTGCTGATCAGGACCTGATCAGGACCTGATCAGGAAGGGCTTTTGACGCGTTTGCGTATCTGGGCCGTTTCCGGACCGTTTCCGGACCTGACAAAATGTGACATGCAGTATTGTTTCTGTCGTAAGCTGAACGGACTGCGCACGTGAGAACTGTAGCCCATAAAACACATAGGGATACATTGGGATGCATTTTGAGTGCAGCAGCGTACGGAGCCGGTCAGCACACAAAACGGACGTCGTGTGAACAGGCCCTAAGGAGAACAATAACAGCGTTAAGCCAAGTTATACTTTCTGCAGCATTGCACACCGATATACTGGACACTACTGAAAAAACAGTGATGAGTAGACTGGATTTTACGTCCAATCAGTCTGTACATTAATATGGTGTTGGAATCTGTGCATTACAGTATATTTAATGTCTTTAAACTCCCTTCCCATAAATTAACATAATGGCATAAAAATGACAGTAAGATTGATTTTCAACATGCATAAGTAATAGCACAGATTCTGTATTTTGATAGGCATGGTCCAGCTCTTCTACTTCCCATGGAGATGTTTAACGCTTACTGAGTTCTGCCCCAAGAATTGATTGATAATGGCATCAACAAAGAATGTCAAAAAGAGAATATTCAACACTGCGTGGGAAGTTGAATATTTCATGTTTGAAAGTTCTACAGATTGTCTCATGGAATGTGCAAGATGTGCACAAGTCATGAAACAACTAAAGTCCACAGTAGCTTGTGATCATGTTGAAAAATGATGTAGAAACATGTCTAAAACTTCAAATATGACCAATTTACAAAAACAAATTTGTTCAGGATGCAAAATCAAAGAGAGTCACAGAGCAAAAAGAATTGTAATTTTTTTTAAAAGGGATGCCAAAGAGGAACAGAATGACATCAAACTACCTTTTACTACTGGCGTTGTTTTTAAAGAAATTGCAGTAAAAATTGATCCAAAATCCATGCCGTTTTTAAAACCTACACTGTAGTGCCAGAACAGTAGCAAGAAACTCTGAACACATAGGCGACTATATGTTCAGTGAGACAATTAAAGCAGTAAAAATGGCCCCTTTTATTAATCTAATATGTGATGAAAGCACTGACCATAGCGATAATAGTCAAATAATTGCTTGGAGAAAGAGCAAAATCAATATCCTACTGAAAAAATTGTTGGCTTTACATCAGATGGTGCATCTGTAATGCTAGCAAAACGTGAAAGTATGTCAAAGAAGCTGAAGGATTATTTTGGCAATTTATTTGTGCAACACTGTATGACTCATCGAGAAGCATTAATGGCTAGAGATGCTGATAGCGTTATTCCTGACTTTGTTGAGGACACCATAAAAGCAACCTTAAAACACTTCTCTGGACCTGCAAGAAAAAAGGAGTTCACACAAATCTGTGAGGTAAATGAAGATGACTATACAAATTTAATAACATACAAAAAAAATTGTTGGTTAAGCTTAGCAGCATGCGTTGAAAGATTTGTGAGTCTCTAATTCAGTATTTTGAGAGAAAATCATTTGAGATGATTCTCTCTCAAAATACTCATTTGAGATGAGTCACCAAAGTTTATCCTTTACAAACATTTTCTAAATTGGGTTTTACCTCTACTGGCTTCTATTAATTTATCTTTACAGAAAGAGAACCCTGACCTTTACAGTGCATACTGCTGTTTGGAAAAATATTGCAAGGTTATTCTAAAACCTTTTAAAAAAAGATATTCTCTTGATTCTGCAGAGGAATATTTAATCTCTCCTTCAGACCTATGTATTCCTAGTGACCAAATCAATAAAATGTTTTTAGAATGTGAAGAACAGCAATACCAAAAATTAGATTCTTCAAGTTAAAAATACATTTATTGAATATGCCAAAACACTTGAAAAGGCTTTTAAATCAAGGTTTCCAGAAAGTTTTTTGGTTATATGTATGCTGTTCTTAAACCCCCTGCAATGTTAAACCACCTCTTTGTGACATGAATTATTTTTTTTGACAAATGTTCAAACCACATTAATTCTAAAGAGATAGAAAAGGAGTACACTATATACTGTGAAGACGATGCTGTCAAGACCCTGTTTACCTCTGACCATTGCTTTAGTATTATTGTCAAATTTTGGAGTACTTTATTCAAATCAAGTCATACTGAATACATTGAACTCTCCAAATTGTCTATTCTGTTGTTAACACTGAGCCCTGACACCTGCTGCTGTGAGCGAGGCTTCAGCCATATGAATGCCATCAAAACCTCCACAAGAAATTGACTTGAGAACTGTCGTGTTGACGCATGTTTGCATATTGCTACTTCATCCATGTCTACAAAGGACTTTGATGCTGCTGCTGCTGCTGCGTCTAAATACAACAAAAAATTATAAAAGGTAAGAATTTGGAAAATCTTTTAAACATTTTATAACAGTATACCACAAGCAGTCTTTATCTAAATGTTATTTTAAACTTATTTGTACTTATGGAACTTGGCCAGAGACTAGAGTGTTTTTGCATGGTTTTAGTTTGAAATGTACCTTTGTGTCCTTTACTAAGGTCTGTACTTTGGAAAATGTCCGCCACAGCCTTGGTCCATGCCTATCCATGATGATGATGACACAGGCTTTGTGAGCCACTTAATTACCTCTTCTGCATGTGTGGCTTAATGTAATCACATTTTGCTCTTAAACAAAAAGATGGTTTTATGCCAAAGGAAAAATCACATAAATTGATACAAAATCACCAGGAAAAACAACCCTGAGGTGATATAGCAAAGGGATACCCAGAACCCTCCACACCCTTTCATACACGTCTATGTTAAAGGGACACTGAAACAAGAAATAGTCTATAGACTCAACTTTACCTCGTACATTCCATTCTAGGACAATTCCCGTCATCCAGTGTGTGATGCCTCAGGTTCACCATCACATACTGTAGATCGCACCATGGAAAGCAAGTCAGGCTAGGTCCCTAAACTTTAAAGGCATTCTCTCCAATTTTACTAACTGCAACCCTCCATCATATCAGAGCCTGGGCAATCCCTCAAGGCCAGTGACACACTGAAATCAAAATCCAGAATTCTCTTATCGAGGACCTTCCTGGGAAATGACTTGATATATTTCTCCATCACCTACCACTGCTGAAGCATTTTCAGGCACAAGACAAATTAAGCTAGGAGCTTGCAAGTTTATCAAACTCTCTACTGGCTGCTCATTTTGTCAGCATCACAGAAATGCCCTCAACCTGGACTGAAAAATACCCACCCATCCTGATGGGTTCTTTGTCAACACATTACCAGGATTATACTTCATAAAGAGCAAAGAAAAAAATAATGGGTTGACCATTCCAAGGACACCCTCCTGTCTGGACAGGTAAATTATATTCTGTTTGATAAGGGTCAGTCTATTTCTCCATAAAAGTGTGGAAATACAGCTGTAGGTCCTTGAAAAAAAAGGGAAGCCAGCAAGATACTGATGAAGCAGATGTAGGGCTCTAGAATATTTTCAAATTCACCTCCTATATTTGTGGATCTATTAGTGTAAATCACCACCAGTCACTGCTCCCTGCAAGGATTCCCCCCCTCTCCGATCCTCCAGCACTGAGTGGATGAAATAACGGTGGAGAGGGCGGGCACAGCTGGCTCTGCCTCTAGATAGGCAGAGCCAGCTGTCACTCATGCAGTTGGGTTCACGACAGTACTGTCAGGATCTGTCCCGGCTGCAGCGCTCTCAGTATATCGCGGGTAATAGCTTCTACCAGGCCTGCTTATGTAACCATATCTCAATGAAAAACTCTCAAAGAAAAACTGTAAGCCAGCGTGTCTCTCAAGGGAAGGGCTTGATCCTTGTGATCCTTATGAAGAGACATTTCCTGACTCATTTCTACTATGGTTCAAAAATATTAATCAGGCGCAGGTGCTGCCTCCTCACAGAAATGTCTTAGACTGTGCTACATACTTAAATGTTTGTTGGATGTAACCATGCTTGAAGACCCTATTCATTTACTCCTAGGTCTCCCCATTCCACATATGACCAGAAACTCTTCCAAACTCATGGATCACACCCTCACAGATGCTAGATGTCCAGTACCTCTGAAGTGGTGGCAACGTGTGCCACCTTTCTTTTTAGACTTGATTAGGAGGATTCATGATGTTCATAACATGGAATATCTTACTGTATGGTTGAACAACTCCATGTGAATGACCCCTAGAGGTGAGCTTATGTCCACAGAAGAGTGTGTTACACAGGCAGTGTGACCCACATTTGTAAATTAAAACATAACTAGGTGGTAGGAGATCCAGTTGAGTTTGGTTCTATGTACACGCATAAGGTTGAAGGACAGAAGATACAAAGAAACTTTTTTTTTTTGGTTAAAAGATTTGACTTATATGGTTACTTTGGACTTGAGACTGATTATAAAGGACACATTAAGGGAACTGTATCAAACTTGACAGACAGAGTAGTTGCCCATAGTAACCAATCAGCTTCTAGCGTTCATTTTCAAAGCTTAACTGAACAAACTGAAGAGAGAAGCTGATTGGTTGCCATGGACAACTGCTACAGATTCTGTCTGCTCCAGTTTTTATAAATTCTCCCCATTGTGTCATGCGTCACTAGCAATGTATGAGTAAGGGCTAGATCACACTAGCCGCAGTGCATTCCGGCCCAATTCAGTGCTGCAAAGGCTCACTTTGTTTTAGGAGGGGGCATGACGGTGCATTGAAGTCAATGGCACTGCAGCCACACGCTCTGGCTGCAGTGCGATCGCCCGCACCGGAACAAGTGGCACATCAATGCCTGCTTTCTGGTCTGGTGCGATCAGAAAAAATAGCGCATGCAGCAGACCGAAACGCAGGCATTGATGTGCCACGCACTGTGGCCAGAGGGTGTGGCTGCGGTGCCATTAACTTCAATGCACCACCACGCCCCCACCCCTCCCAAAACAAAGTGGGTCAGCGGGATGCGATCCAGTGCGTTACGGCACCGAATCGGGCCGGAAAGTAATGGGGCTGGTGTGAACTAGCCCTTAAACAAAACTTGCAGCAGCTTTAAAGATGCACTGTCATCAGGTGGCACTTTCAGACTGCTCACATTCATAAAATTTTTGAAATTAGCATTTACTAATGCTGCCTTTCATTATGCATTTTATCAGTATTAGCCCTGTAGTTTCCATCACCCTCTGGCTGCTGCCTGTGAAGCTTCCAACACCTGATATTGACACTAAACTCAGGAGTTAAATCTTAAAAATGCATTCAAGTATTCTTACTATTAACAATACTGTATCTTATTTGTGTATCACTCAGCTGTAGATCCTCAAATCATCTCTGAATTCATGCTGACACTGTCCTTCCTTCTGGAGGGTGGTTACATTTGCTCCCCATGGTCCTTGTGTGTGGTGTAAAGTACAGCCACCGCTTCAATCTCACTCCCATGATGGACTACAATCTCAATACAAATTAGTAAACTAAACATGAGATTGTAGTCCATCACAGGAGCGAGCTTGGAGCAGTGGCTACTTTATAACACACACAGGGACCATGAGCAACAAAAGTAGCCACTCTCCAGAAGGAAGGACAGTGTCAGCATGAGTATAAGAGATGATTTGAGGATCTACAGATGAGTGATACATAAATAAGATACATTTTTGTCAACAGTTAAGGTAATTGTATGAGTTTTTAAAATTGAACTCCTGAGTTTAGTGGCATCTTAAGCTGTGTGTGGGAATGTATCTGCACATCATCACAGACATGATTAAAACTCATGACAAATATAAAGTTCCTCTATATGCTTATTTCTGTGAGGAAGCAATAAGGATACATCAAACATGTTATACTCTGATTTGTTGACCTATGACTTGGTATGTTAAGGTGCCCATACACCTGCCGATTATTGTACGATAAACGCGGGTGATCCCGTGATCGTACGATAATCGGCAGGTGTATGGAAGGCGTGCAACAGTTTCTATTGTACGGTCGCACGTCTTTTGTCTCCCGAGCAGGCTCGAAAACCCGCCGAGAATCGTACGATTGTCGACAGGTTAGCGGCGTTCTCGGGAGACAAATGCTGCAAGCGCACACTGCCCATGCGGCATTGGAATCATCGGAAGCCCTCCCCTCAGCTGGGCGGGCTTGCGATGATCGCAAGTACGATCTGCCTGTCCAAGATGGGCAGATCGTACGAGCTTTTAATTACTTTACAACCATCGCAAGACGAAAGTTGTAGCAGGTGACTTGGTGCATTTAAATCAGATGAAAAGTTGATGAGTCTGGAAAAGTTCAGCTGTGAAAGAAGATGGAGGAGATAATCTAAAGCTGTCCATACACCTTACAACCATTGCACGACTTTCGTTGTGCGATGGTTGTAAGGTCATTAAAATTCCATACGATCTTGGACAGGCCACTGAGGGGAGGGCTTCTGATGATTGCAGTGCATGAGCGGGCAGTGTGCGCTTGCGGCAATCGTCTTCCGACCACGCCACCAACCCGCCGAAGATCGTACGATTTTGGCGGGTTTTCAAGCGTGCTCGTAAGAGGAAAGTCGTTCAACCTTACAGTAGAATAGGTTGCACGCTGCCCATACACCTGCCGATTATCGTACGATCGCGGGATCACCCATGATTATCTAGTTGTATGAGAAAAACTGTATGTATATAGCTGACTACATAGCAAATCTTAACAGACAATTATCTAAGACTATAAATATGTGTGTATCCTTATTTGTGAGATGACTGTTGTCAATGAAACAACTGAATAACCATATTACATTATTGAAAGTTTTCTTAAATCTTTGTAATGGGGTAGGGGGTGCAGCACCCCTTAATTTGAAATACATAGTAGGAAAGGTAATATGTTAATCTCATATATAAAGAAGCAGCTTTATTTGTTAACACCTGGAAAGTAAGGGCCGGCACAGCTGGGATCTTGACGGATTGGCATTCCTTAGTTTTAAATTACTATTAGCATTCCCATAAGACAGAACACTAATAGTTGCAGATGGCTAAAATACTTATGTTAAGAAATGCCTCTAGTAAGCAGAATTGTAGATGGTGTCAATGGAAACATTTATGTATGTAAACTAATGCTGTTGCATACAAGAATACCTCATTCACACAACTGTGAACTTGTCCTGAGTTCACATACAGATATATTAAATTGTTTAATTTAAATAACTACACTACTTACTACACTATGAGTGTGTGTTATGAAATCAGAATGATGGTATATACATAATGGAATATCAGGACATAAACATTTGTAGTGTACATTCATTATAGACAAAACAAAATGTGCATGCATGCCCTTCCTTTCTGTATTAAGTCCTATTGCAAATTCCATTCATACCTTAGCATTTTGTTATAAGGTTCTTAAAAAGATGTATATTAATTCACCAACGAGGGCCTTCTTCCAGGACATCACTTCCTCCATAGCCCAAGCGGGCTCAGTAAATGTCATAGTAGGGGGTGATATGAACTCAGTGGTGTCTGACCTAGAGGATAGACACTCAGAAAAACGCATGGGGATGTCCAGGCCTCCAGCACCCCCATCGGCTTTAGCAATGCTTCAGGAAGCACTATGCCTGAAAGACACATGGAGATTAATTTACCCTGAAGGGAGAGAATACACCCACTGTTCACATGTACATAATTCCCTGTCCCGAATCGATTATTTGTTTTGCTCTGCGTCCCTGTTGCCTAAAGTGACTAAACCCAAGATAAATGATATCATTATCTCTGACCATGCACCCATAGAAATAGTGGTTCAGTCTACTCTGCCCAGGGGGGATGCTAGGATTTGGAGGTTCCCCTCCCATTTGCTTAAAGACAGTTCATTTCAACAATTCCTCCTGGACGGGTGGAGGGAATATGCAGCATCCAACCAGGGATCAGTCACCTCCCTTATATCGTACTGGGAAGCGGGCAAAGCCTTCTTAAGGGGGAGAATCATATCCTATGTTCAGGGCAGATCCAAAAATGCTGCCAGGGAGTTCAGTAAACCCAGCGGAGTTCTGAGACAGGCCTACTCTATGTTTAAGCACCACCCCTCTTCTCTTTTGCGAAACAAATGGGTCCAGGCGAGAGGGGAATATGAGACCAGATTGGAGAAACACGAGCTATACTCCAAGACTATGTGGGATTTACAATTCCATAAATACGGCAATAAATGCGGAAAGTTGTTAGCCAATTTAGCAAGGGGCAATAGACCTATGTCCCAAATTCACTCCCTAGTGAATGCGGGTAATACTAAAGTGACGGACCCAAAACGAATAAACGCAATATTGGGGGAATATTATAGCTCCTTATACAAGGATGACCAAATTTTGGCGCCCGAGGTGCTAGAATATCTGGACACTATTAATATGCCTAAATTAGATGACTCCGACCGAGATATACTAAATGCCATGATAACCCAAGAGGAGATAGCATCTACAATCTCTAAATTAGCAAGAGGAAAAGCGCCAGGGCCAGATGGCTACACGGCCGAATTTTTTAAACATATGCAACCAGAAATTCTTCAAACTCTGGGCAAGATGTATGTCCGCGTGTGGGAAGAAGGCAGCTATCTACCTACGGGGAAAGAGGCCTATATTAAAGTGCTGCCTAAACCGGGTAAAGACCTATATCATTTATCAATATAGATGCGAAGATCCTATCCAAAATCTTGGCGGATCGCCTTGCAGGAATAATGCCCAGTATTATACACCCTACTCAGGTGGGTTTCACTAAGGGGAGAGCAGCGGTAGTAAACATACGGAAAGTGCTGACGGCCCTTGAACATGCAACAATACATCCTTCACCGGGTAATGCTATAATAACAATTGACGCCGAAAAAGCCTTTGATAACGTACAACACCCGTGGTTATTTGCATTATTGGACCGGTTGGTCTTTCGGGGTCCATTTGTCTCTCTACGTGGTGCAATGTACCGCTCGCCGATGGCTAGGGTGCATACTACTGGCTTCCTTACGACCCCAATACCCTTACACAAAGGCACGCGTCAAGGATGCCCACTATCGCCCCTGCTCTTTAATCTGGCATTGGAACCCTTGTCCCGTTGGCTCCTGCAAACGGAAAAATTACATGGAATGCGGGTAGGGAACCAAGAGTTGAGGACAGCCCTATTTGCGGATGACCTTCTCCTCTTCACATCGGATGTGGTACACGATATCCCGATTTACCAATCCTACCTGCAGCAGTTCGGTAAATTATCGGGCTACAAAATTAACATAGAAAAAAGCGAAGTATTACTTCTGAATCGTTCCACTATGCCAGAAAATCAAAGAGCAGGATTCCGCTTAGCCAAACACCATATTAAATATTTGGGAATTCAAATAGGAAAACACCCGTCGAGCATATACCATCTCAACTATACACCCCTGATAAATAGGATAATACTAGAACTGAAAAAATGGGCGTCACTCCCCGTTTCGCTGTTTGGTAGAGGCCACCTGATAAAAATGGTCAGTTTCCCGACTCTATCCATTACAGACCATACCTATACTGCTGAAACACAAGGATGTCAAGTTATTGGAGTCAGCATACATCAAATTCCTCTGGTTGTCTAAACGACCTTGTATATCCTTTCGTCAATTATGGCGCCCTAAGCAGGAAGGGGGAATGGGCATCCCAAATATAAGAGCATACAACCTGTCATGCCTGCTCCAACACTCCTTCGACTGGATAAACGGCCTGTCTCAGTACTCTAACCTGTGCCTAGAACAAGTATTTGCTACTCCGTGGTCCCTCACAGCACTCCTCCATACTAGAATTTCAAGATTACCTACTTCATTAAAACATAGCATTATAATCAGGGAAACAGTGGTGGCTTGGAGGGTTTCCAGACTGCAACTTAACTCCCACCCTTATATATCCCAATATCTCCCCTTGAGGGGCAATCCCCAATTTGTACCTGGATATAGCCACAATGAGTTTAAAGCATGGGAATCCAAGGGAATATCTACCATGGCACAGATATTTGACCCAAACACATTTCAACCGCTCTCTTTCAAAACCCTCTGTGATCGTTTTCAAATTTCCAGGAAGCATTTCCTGCACTACTCCCAACTGACCCATTATTGGAAAAGTGAAACTCGGACACCACAATTCTTCCTGAAGTCCACTTGCTTAGACCCTGTGCTTCATTCCAAAAGTTACCCTATTAGGTCAATATATGCATGCCTCAACTCCGCTTTTCTTCCACCAATATCGAAATCTTCTGTACTAAAATGGCACAAAAATATACAGGAAGATGACCTCTATGATAAACTGATACAGGGGTACCAAATGGTCCGGAGGTGCACAACCAACAAAATATGGAGGAAACTCAGTTCCGCATTATACATAAAGCATACAATGCATTTGACTTCTTTCACAAAATAAAGGCTGACAGTCCTTACTTGACAGCTTGCCCAAAATGCAACATGGTAGGGGCAGACTTGTACCATTGCCCGTGGACTTGCAAGTGGATATACAGGTACTGGGAAAAAGTAATAGCACTACTTATAGGAATAGTAGAGATTGAGTTGCCAGTTCACCAGGGGTTATGCCTATTCAGTTACTGGGAACCTGTAATACCTTTACCCAAACATAGATGGCTATGGTTGCAAATGAGTCTCTTGGTGCCTAGAAGGGTACTAATGAAAGCCTGGCTCTCTTCAGAGCCACCCCAATTAAACCATCTCCTAGAGACCCTGAAAACGATTATGTGGCAGGAGAGATTGGAAGCTATACTGGAAGGGGAAGTAGTTACTACCAGATTCTTTGACAGGTGGCGCCTCTTTATACAAACCCAGATACAAGAACCGGTAATCCACAGGATTGTCCTCCCTTTCAGGTACTCAGAATGGTATTTGAAGGGGGAATTACAGGGCTAGGTCATCTGACACTCCCCATGGGACCTACAGTCACACCATTGAATGGGAATGCCCAGGAACAGGAACGCATTAATGATTGATAGAGGGACTTTTCCATATTCATATCCCATGCACTTTGAAGGACCAAAAAAAAAAAAATATACCGAGTGACACAGGGACACAATTCATGTGGTATGGGACTGTTTGATGTCAGGATAAATGAGCTGCCAAGGACAGAGAGGCTATCGGAGAGGACTATGGGTCGGCTTGGAGAGGAGGAGTAAAAGAGGCTGGGGAACATATGCTGAAAAAGGTAGTAGAAAAAGTTGTTAAGATAAGATATGTATGACGGCAGATAAAACCGGGGGTACCAGATCTGATTGAAACGGAATAATATCACCTGGGCAATAGCTTGGAATACATGGTAGACAAAGAGTGTTGGTATCTATCATCTATTATCCAAAGAAATGTCAGGTGGTTAGACACTTTGGGGTTGATTTACTAACCTTTTAAACACACCACGAACGTGTATACACCTCTGTAGTGTGTTCCCTCCCAGCATGATCTATGGGAGGAATCGAAACACCTTTGTAGTGTGTACACACCCAGCAGGTGTGTTGTTCAAAGCCCTGCAATGAATTGCAAGGTAATGAGGTGTAAATTAGCTCTATGTTATGTTGCTTGCGTTGATGAATGCAGGAATGTAAATGCATGAGCTAACCATTTTTGTCTAAACTGTGAAGCAGCATTATATATGCATCATGTGCATGATTTTTCCATATATGGCATTAGTGGAAATATGCTTTTAGAGACTTTTTGGTTGATAAATACGTTTTGCTGTGTGAAAATCACACACACCTGGTGTGTGTGTGTGTTTAGGTTAGTAAATCAACCCCTTTAGGTTTGAATGTCTCCAGTACTGTAGGGCCAAAGGAAGGTATATATATTCCTGATTTATTTAGTTGTTCCAATATTCTTGGTTTCGTGTATCCTAAACATCACTTAGTACATGGTTCAGAAAATTTAGAAAATGTGTAGTTTCTCATATCTTGTGAAAATTGTTGTGACATTATCTTTCTTTGACACAAATAAAAATATTTTGGAAAAAAAAAAAAAGATGTATATTGATTTACTAAGGGAGTAATAGACTGTTCACTTAACAATGTGACTTGCCGCTCAGCAAAGGGAAGCTAAACATGTACAAAATATTTTTTTCTAGCAGGGGTTTAGTTGCTTGACATAAACACAGATTCACTTTAAATACTAACATTCACATTGCTAAGTGAAGAGTTTCTACTACTTAAATAAACCAATCCCATAGTATAGAATGGTATAAAATAACATATTTTTAAAATGCAAACTTAACAGTGTTAACTGCCTCTAATATATACAGGTGTATATACACTCACTGGCCACTTTATTAGGTACACCTGTTCAATTACTTGGTAACACAAATTGCTAATCAGCCAATCACATGGCAGCAACTTAATGCATTTAGGCATCTAGACGTGGTGAAGACGACTTGCTGAAATTCAAACCGAGCATCAAAATGGAGAAGAAAGGGGATTTAAGTGACATTGAACGTGGCATGGTTCTTGGTGCCAAATGGGCCAGTCTGAGTATTTAAAAAACTGCTGATCTACTGGGATTTTCACGCACAACCATCTCTAGGGTTAACAGAGAGTGGTCCAAAAAAGAGAAAATATCTGGTGAGCGGCAGTTGTGTGGACGAAAATGCCTTGTTGATGTCAGAGGTCAGAGGAGAATGCGCAGACTGGTTCGAGATGATAGAAAGGCAACAGTAACTCAAATAACCACTCGTTACAACCAAGGTATGCATCTCTAAATGCACAACACATCGAACCTTCATTCAGATAGTTGCTTGACATAAACACAGGCTACAGCAGCAGAAGACCACACCGGGTGCCACTCTTGTCAGCAAAGAACATGAAACGGAGGCTACAATTCACACAGGCTCACCAAAATTGGGCAATACTGTAGAAGATTGGAAAAACGTTGCCTGGTCTGATGAGTCTTGATTTGAGCTGCGACATTCAGATGGTAGGGTCAGAATTTAGCGTAAACAACATGAAAGCATGGATCCATCCTGTCTTGTATCAACGGTTGAGGCTGGTGGTGGTGGGGGTGTAATGGTGTAGGGGCTATTATCTTAGTACACTTTCGGCCCGTTAGTACCAATTGAGTATACCTGACTATTGTTGCTGACCGTGTCCATCCCTTTATGACTGCAGAATAACGCACCATATCACAAAGCTCACATCATCTCAAACTGATTTCTTGAACATGAAAATTAGTTCACTGTACTCCAATGGCCTCCACAGTCACCAGATCTCAATCCAATAGAGCACCTTTGGGATGTGGTGGAACGGGAGATTTGCATCATGGATGTGCAGCCAGCAAATCTGCAGCAACTGCATGATGTTATCATGTAAATATGGACCAAAATCTCTGAGGAATGTTTCCAACACCTTGTTGAATCTATGCCACGAAGAATTAAGGCAGTTCTGAAGGCAAAAGGGGGTCCAACACGGGAATAGCAAAGTGTACCTAATAAAGTGGCCGGTGAGTGTATATATCCTGCTGAAAGAGGCCACTGCCTCAAGGAAATACCGTTTCCATTAAGGGGTATACTTGGTCAGCAACAATGTTTAGGTAGGTGCTATGTGTCAAGGTAACAAGCACATCAATGGCCAGACCTAAGTTTTCCCGGCAGAACATTGCTCAAACATCACAGTGCCTCTGCCTGCTTGCCTTCTTTCCATAGTACAGATTCCTGGTGCCATCTTTTCCCTAGGTATGCCATACACATGCACATGGCCATCTGGCCGTCTTCCATTGCTCCGTGGTCTAATTCTGATGCTCACATGCCCATTGTAGGCACTTTTAGGTGGTGGACACTGGTCAGCATTAGCACCGTGACTGGTCAGTGGATAAGCAGCCCCATACATAACAAACTAACAAAACTATGCTCTGTGCAAAGGCACTCACCAATTCATAACCAGCTATAAAGCAAGGTGTACATGGAGGGGCTTCAGACAGTGCAAAAGCAATTTCCCAGCACGCTTACCAGTTTGCCTGCAAAAAATACAGTGTCTAACTTGAAGGGTTAAAAACAGAGGTTTAAGTTGCACAACTTTAGCAAAATATGTGGAAGCCACAGTGCCTTGTCAAATCCCCCCTGTGTAATGTGGTCCTAACTCTAATCTATGAGCCCTGTCCTCAACCCTACTTAACACCTTTAGGATAAATTTAAAAGCCGATTGTGAGCCGTGTATTTCAGCATCATTACCTGACCTGGTAAATTGCTCTTTTGGTTAAATGGGCACAAATTCCCACAGACACACTCTATAGCAGGGGTGTCAAACTCAATTTAACCCCTTGATGCCTACATTAATTTTCAATTATATAAAAAAAATATATGATATGTGTTTTGACTATCAAGCAGATACCAAAGAAGGTGGAGATTGTTAAATTGAATATAGCACATACGGAGAAAATGGAGACAAATATAGGTATGATGCAAATTAGCGAAACTAGTCATTTAAGTAATAAAATAAAGTTATTGACCAGTACATGCGGAAAACAATTCAAATGACAAAAATGATCAAAAATCAATAGAATGTCATAAAATCAACAAAAATTCACATGGGAAGAAATATTTGTACTCTTGGAGTTCTCAAAAGCAGTTTTTTTTATCTTGTTGAGGCACAGGTGAACATTGCACTTCAAACATTTGGTTACACTCTGGCCCTTACAATTTGGGTGTTTGCAGCGTTGCCGTCCATGTTCATCCACTGGTCAGTGACCCACAGTATCTGAACAGACTTCCACTGGTGGAACCTCGATTTATCAAAAAAATGCTGAAATATCAACTTTGCACATATTACTTTTTATGTAATCAAGCAGATTACACATACATATAATATTGTTCATATGCAGCCATAACTGTCTTATATCGCAAAAAAAAACGACAAAGCGAAATCTGCACATAACTTCAACATTTTTCGTCACATGGAGTTGACCCCAATTTATAAGCCGTAGCAGCAAACAATAAGCTGTTACATATTTTTATTATTATTATTTTTATAATATTATTAAAATTTACACAAATTTTCTCAAAATCCGCAATCATCAGCCATGTGCATGACTGCGCTGAGACTTTGCGTACTTCAAGCAGTTGTAGCTAACTACACTTTCATGTGACAGGGCGTGATCACTGCTCCCAAAACAATCTTTGGTACTTATTGAATACAAATAAATCGTGGGCCGCATCAACATTATAGTTGCCACCAAAGGTATCTGTAAGACTATATCAATGTATCTAATCTTTGTCATAATTGCCTCTGCATTCGATTATCACTGGTTTTAGTAATAACTTAATACCTAGATCTGAAAGTAGAAGTTTAGGAAATGGCCTGGTGGGCCGGATTCGGCCCCTGGGCCTTGAGTTTGACACATGTGCTCTAAAACCTTGTGAAAAACCTTCCCAGAAGAGTGGAGGCAACTCCATTGTTTTGGAATGGGATATCCAACAAGCTCATAAGTGTGATGGTCAGTGTCTACAAATGTTTGGACAAATACAGTATAATATATATGAGGAGTAACTAAATAAACTCAAATAAATGAAATACTATCAGTGAATGAAGTTTTCTTCAGGAGACTCCATTTATTCCAAAATCGTATATATTAAAATCTCTGATGCTATTTTTTGTTAGATTATTCATATGAAAATCTACCAGTGTAATGCCAGCTTTAAATTGTAAAGTACTTTTAATAAAGCTCATTCACTGCCAGAGAACCACCAGCAACATTGCTCCTGTAGAGCTCGTACAATGGTGTGTCACTTACTAACTAAACAACAACTTCTAAAACAAAAAAAGCTAGATATTTCTGGAGTGCATGTACAGTATATTGACAGCAAGTAGCTGCAAATTGGCAGGAGAAAATCAGCCGCACGGAGGTGCAGCAGTTGGTAGAAATGGTTAAAAACAAGTACAATGCTTTAGCAACTCTTCTCACACATGTACACCACCTACAGTATGGATCAGATAATTTCTGCTATTGCTCTATTGATACAGCAATAACTTTTTTCATTACAAACAAAGTAATACAACTAAGTAATACATGTATTATACTGTATATGTATATATTTATATTTTTGCATAGGATAAACAAGGCTTTCGATGATATTGTTTTGTAAAATAATATAATGCAATCCATTGACAAAAAACAGGTTACAAAATTTAAAAAATACACTTTTTCTACTTTGATCAGTGTTAGTTAAAAAAATAGTGTTACTGTAGATAAAGTAAAAATTTTATTTTATCATTTCTCCTATTTAAAAATT
Organism: Nanorana parkeri; assembly: GCF_000935625.1. Lineage (NCBI taxonomy): Eukaryota > Metazoa > Chordata > Amphibia > Anura > Dicroglossidae > Nanorana > Nanorana parkeri. Next base: position 121,826 of record NW_017307750.1, read on the forward strand.
AACCAAAACAAATAAGATTTTGGTACAAACATTGTAAAGTTATTTACAAATAAAATAAAGGCTTTATTTTCAATTTTGCATTTTTTTATGTGGATACTGAAAAAATTAAGGACAAGATTAATAAAAAAACTAAAAATATAAGGTTAAATATTAATGGTTATAATGGAAATAAAGAAATAAAAAAGAAATCAGCAGGAAAATAGTTAAGGAGATCAGGAAGAAGGAGTTAATAAGGGCCTATTAGAGTAAACTAAGGGTTATTAAGGGGTTAAATCGGAATGCATTTTATTTAAAGCTGGTAATTACTTGGTCATGCAACACTGTACCAAAATGAATTTAATATTTTTTTGGGATGGATAGAGGGGTTTTTTTGGTGGTATTTATTAACCACTATTTTTAATTTTTTATAAAGGGATACAAGACCAAAAATTTAGAAAACAAAAAGGTTCCCTTACTTTCTGTCATAAAACATATCAAACAAAAATGCCAGGACAGTACAGACACCCCCAAATTATCCCTTTTTGGAAAGTAGATACCCCAAGATAATACCTTTCTTTGCCACATTTTTTTCAAAATGAAGAAACATGCTGAAATTGAGGTGGTGAAGGTGTGCCTAGCCTTTAAAAATCGCCCACTGAAGCCAAGAGCAAGTCTTCCACTACTAGTGGAAGAAAGCTAGATGTCATGGACTAACTCAAAACCCTTTAAACCCCAACCCCTCAAAACAATATCACCATCATTGGGGTAGTTGGTACTTTAACTCCCTCCCCTTTCCAAAGCAATCCCAGAACAATGGTAATCAGTGGAACTTTAACCCCCTCCCTACCCCCACTCACTTGAATCGCAAGCCTTACCTCCTCTGCAGCCTTTCTCTTTCAATCAGACTGCAATCCTCTTTCTTCCCCTTCCTCCACTGTGAGAGGAAGGCGAGGGCTCTCATATGTAAACACAGTGTTTACATTTGAGATCGGTGTGATGGTCAATCACATGGATCACAAGGCACAAAACAACTCTGATTGGCTCTGTGCCTTTTGCCTATTATCTGCACTGTCTAATGACAAAAAGGATCAGTGCTATGTGCGCGTACCTGGCACAAACAGTAAACATTGGGACTTTTTTAAAAATCCACCTAGAAAAACAGCACCCCAAGCAGCTAGTTTCAACTATAATGGCCAGGTGAGAGGTGCTTACACAAAAATGTTCTTTTACTTGGCAGGGGTTACTTTAATGTGACATTAAAGTCACATTCCCCCTCCCCCCCTCCAATGCTACTTTAAGGACTTACCTTAAATGATGCCTTTTGATCCGATCATCTTCTTCTTTCCAGTAGTTTTCAGGAGTCCCTCCAGTGCTGGTGCAAGTCTCTGATCCAGCGCTTACTGCTGTGTCTTCTGTGTCCTATGGAGTCTGTCCGCGTGCACGCTGACGGCTATGTGCATTGACTTACACTGTGTCTCTCCTCTTCTCTCCGCCAAAGATCTCTACTGCGCATGTGCCCGTCCCGTCATCCTTCACTGCCTCTCGAGAGTCTTCAGATGGGAGTGAGCGGCAGAGACACACGTAAGTTTTTACCTGTTTGGTAACTTTTTTATTTTTTTAATGTTTTTGCATATATCTACTGCTTGCCAGCAGTAGATACTGTATATGCAAAAAACCCTGAAGGTTTAATTCTACTTTACCTTGCATCACATGCAGATCACATGTATGGACAGTGTTTATAACATTTTTGCAGCAGCTATTAAAGATGCTGTATTTACATAGTAACTCACTGCTGTCATTTTGACAGCCAGGAATTGCCAGTAAGTGCAAGGGGAGAGCAGCAGAAGCAGGAGGCACACTACATAAGTCCTGTGTACTTCAATTAAGTTTTGGTGAAGGTTTAAAACCCCTGTCTGTGTCCCTGCTAGGAAGATTCACTCTATTTGTCCTAGAGACCATTGTCACAGGAACCAAAAGTGAGGAAAAATCGTTGATCTCTCGTTGTGTTGTGTCTATATAGAATAGAAGGGGATGAGAAATCACCCAAATGGGACACAGATACTAATCAAATCTGGCTGGGGTTTTAACCATTCTCTTTTCTATGCAAAATTAAAACGTTATTGCTTTAGATACACATTAAAGTGACACTAAACTCAGGAGTTAAATCTCAAAAATGCATTAAAGTACCCTATTAACAAAAAATGTATCTTATTGGTATATCACTAGGCTGTAGATCCTCAAATCATCTCTGAATTTGTGCTAAGACTGCCCTTCCTTCTGGAGGGTGACTACTTTTGTTCCCCATGGTCCCTGTGTGTGTTGTAAAGTCACCACCGCTTCATGCTTGGTCCTGTGATGGACTGCAATCCCAATACAAATTAGTAAGATAAACGTGAGATTGTGGTCCATCACAGAAGTGAGCTTGGAGTAGACACCCTGCAGAAGGAAGGACAGTGTCAGCATGAATTCAGAGATGATTTGAGGAACTAAAACTGAGTAATACACAAATAAGATACATTTTTAGTAATACAGTAGTTAAGGTACTTGAATGTATTTTTAAGATTTAACTAGGACTAACCAGACTAGTGAACCTGTGTTACCTTCAGATAAGTGGTTGGCTTACAGAAAGATAATGTAACAAATTCTTGTTGAGAGTTGTTTATTTACAATTTTGGACTAGGTATTATACCAACAAATATAATCAACATGTTGATGTTCTACTTCCCTTGGTTTAGTTTTACACTTTTCTTTTTAAGCACTACCTATAATTTTGCTTCAGAGTTTCTTCTATAAATATCCAATGAACTTTTAACGACTTCTTGTATTAATAGCACACAACAAGCAATTTAAGAGAGCACTCACTGCTTGGATTCCTAAGTCTGAAAGTGACACGTTAACTCATTAAGTTAACCTGTTGCTGCTGGAGAAACATTTATTGCCTTGCATTGCAATATGATATACCCATCTTGGTGTGAGACCTTGATCTTAATTCACAAAGTACTGCAGAACTACTTGTAAAATACTGCTTGGACTAGATTTTTATTTTATTATATATGGTCAAATAAAGTATATGCATAATTAGACTACATCTTAAACTATAAATACTGCCAATCTTATGCAGTAGTTATAAGCTGGTGGTCTGAGAGTTATGTCTATTTTCTCTTAGATCCCTTGGTGAACATTGTGTGCAAAGGAAAATGTATGCTTTCAATGACTTGTACACACAGATTTTATCTAAATCACTAAATGACACACCAAAGTGTGTCATTAGTGATTACTACTTGGTCCAATTGGTACTGTCTGGTATGGGTTCCACTAGTCCGCAAATGTTAGTGAACATAACGTATATATTTTGCTGGAGGACCTCCTTTGCAAACAACTCAGCTTTTTTATTCATTTCAAAACAAAGGTATTGTCCAATAGCAGATGCCATAACATTCCTGGCATTACCTTCATTAGCCAGAAATCCTCCCTCTTTGTGTATCTCTTAAACTAGTTTCTCCTGGCACCTGGACCTAAATTTGGGTCAAGACCTCCTAAGAGCCATACCCATGTCCAATAAGAGGGCCCTTTTTGACCTCTGAGTTACTCTCGTTGAACAGAGAGATGACAGTTGATGGAACTTAGCCCAGAATTTAGGCCCCAGTTAAATAAAACTATTTTAAGAGAAACAAGTAGAGACTCCTGGTAATAGCTGACATCTTGTTTTTTTTGCTTCTAGGTAAGACTTAAAGTTGAAAATGACTGCCACCTTCACATTAATAAAATTAAGGCGACATTCTTCATTACATGCTTTATTGTTAAACCTGCATGAAGATAAAGATTTGTGCTGCCATCACTGACTTCCTATTGAAACTGAATGATTGTCATGCTGACTTTTTTTGCTCCTTGGTGGAAAGATGTTGTGGATTACAAAGAAGTAATAGGGTTAGAACAGATTTAAAGACTGACAATCAATAGGAAATTCAGATAATGAAACAAGGACAACACTGAAACAAGGCAGAACCCTAACCCAAATGTGGGTTGGTATCCTTTATATAGCAGTAATGAATAAAGCATTAGGGCTAAAATATCCTGCCTTGATGTGACCCTGGGACAGGAACACAATCAGAAATAAGAGCAATTAGGTTGTAATGCTTACTGAATCAGAAAACTTTAAAGATACTCTGTCACATTACAATATGCTTCAGTCCAAGACATATTTGTAAAGAATGGTGTACATATCTACCTTTACTTTTACATGCGCCACTCAAATGCTTTGTTACAGGATACAGTAGTGATGTGAGGTCAGAAAGAGGAATCAGTGAGAGCTGTGGGGACCCAGTAGCTGGAAACTGACCGGAGTGTCTGCTTCCTACTGGGAGCCCAGTTTTCTGCAACAAAGCAGCACTGAGTGGTGTGGACAGCAGGAAAATTAGGTAAATACACTTCTTTACAGGCATGTACTTGGATAAAAACATGTTATAAAG
>NW_017307750.1:126343-130138 GCF_000935625.1 Nanorana parkeri
ACTTTGAAAAAAACATGTTATAAAATAACGTGTGTGGGTGTATATATATATATATATATATATATATATATGGTTTGTTCTATCAAGTGCAGCTTTGCTTAAATTCTTGACTTAATTAGGATCTTGTACTGGAGAGGAAGTTCAGAGAAGCAGAGCTGAAAGAGTCAATAACTGAATTCCGTTGAATAAAAAAGCAAGCCACACCAACCAAACGTCTCTTCATTATATTTATTATAATACCACCTGGAAATAAGAACCAGCCAAGCCTTGGACAGGTTTCACACAGATTCACTTAATCATAGACAAACTGAAATTTGGTGTGAAATGCATCAGAAGGTCTGGTAGTTCTTATTTCCATGTGGAATTATGATACATATGCTGAAGAGAGGATGAGTAAATGCTACCAATCCTACTAATTGGGTTATGACAAGTTTTGGCTGACAATAAGTTGTGTTTGCACCTTATCATTGCTGCTGTGTAGCCTTAAGCGTCTACATCCTACAATTCTAAAAAGTACATTTGTTCAATGGAACCCAAAGGCCCTTTGAATATAAAAATGTATCTACAACCACTAGTTATTCCAGTTAATCAATAGTACATTAAAATGCTAAGTCTAATTAAACGTAAGAAGCAGTTCTTCAATAAAAACAAACGCAATCTGGGTAATACCTCTGACCAACAGCTGCAATAAGGTTAATATGTAATCACCATTTATTGCGACATGTATTGTGAGAATATTTGCTTGTGGCCGAATGGATTAGCAGAGAGCTTTCTGCATCTGTTTATTGACAATAAAACAGCAGCTGTGTTGAGCAGCAGACTAACAGGTGGCTACCATTCACGCTGAATGCTAAACTTTACATGGCTTTTTAACAGATTTCTGCGCAACATAAATACTTAATGTATTTTAATGCTGCACCTCCTGCCTCCATTCTTGCTTCAAAATACATTTGGATTCTCTTTCTCAGACTGTCCTTTCAAAATCTGGAACACGCTTTCACTGAAATTTTAGCAAATGAATCAGATTTTCCACATCTTGAGTTAATTGTTGCAGATGTGTTTCAAAAACCTGTTCAGTCACACAATTCAGCAACTGTTCAATATCAGATTTACAAGTGAAAAGCAAGATAATTGTAAAGTGTATCACATTCGCAGTGATAACTTACGAGGGAAAACACTACATTCAAATTGAGCTTGAAATGATAGATTTACTTTATTTAAGTTAATGTAATTATTTGTAGTCATATGCGAAGACAGTTAACTGGAGATAAGCTGTTTCAGTTTATTTGCTATCAATCATAAAAATCACAGGATACGGTGGTGAGCGGTGACAAGAATAGAAACGAAACTGGAGACAATGTACTTTAATTTTCTTTAACAGCAATATGCCTCTAAAGCACAGCCTATATGGTACATGGCCTGAAATAACTAGGAATTAATAATAATTAGGAAAAAACATTTGTGCGGGTTGCCTAGTATCTTCTATCTAGAAAACATCTATACAAATATAGTCCCTGGACTATATACTGCATAAAAAACACTGACTGGCACCCCAAAAAAGTAAAACACTCTAATATTTTGTTGGACAACCTTTAGCTTTGATTACAGCATTGTATAGGGAAGGGTAAAGGGAGGGAACCGGTGTTTAATGGAGAGTGCCACACCCCTGGTTTATATTACAAGAGAGAGATTTATGGAGATTTGGGTTTTTTTAGGCACACAAGACGGTAATTTATATAAAAAATATAGTTTTTATTAGATACATGATTAAAAAGAAAAGAGCTCATAGTATGAAAAGGAAGAAGCAGCTCAAGAGTAACACCTTCAACCTCCACCAGAATCCTGAGCTTTGGCTAGGTATAATTACATGAATATAATTCATTTAGTTGATTCATATAAGTAAATTAATTTGTAGGTCGCACCCCCTACAATTGACTGGACAACTAGAGAGTTCATTCGTTTGTCTTCCGTATGATCAGAACAGAGCAAAGATGGAATTTTATTAGGTAGTTAGGACCATCCATTCCAACAAAGTAATTTAGGTATGGTCAGTTAGAACTTATTGTTGTTTATTGAAGTCGTTCAACCAATTATGCTATCCTAGCATTAAATTGTTCTCCTGGTTGAGTCAATTGACATTATCAACCATTTACAGTCATAAGTGCGTTACATCATATTGAATTTTGTACAAGATCTTGAAATAAATATAATTTTCAAGCTTTTGATTCAGGAGATGCTGGTGGAGTATAACGACAACGTGTTTCGCGTGTCACCACGCTTCCTCAGGTCTAAAGATGTTCAGTCCCAGGTGGAACCAGCGGATGCCCCCACAAAGCACTGTCAGATATTTCAAAAGGCTTTTAGGGTTTCAAAACTTCGTCCAGACAGTGGAATGAATCAACCAGGACGGCAGCATCTGTATGTTGTAGATTCTTATCCCAGCGTTGTACACATGCCGGCTGGAGCTGTTCGGACACACAGCGATGGCCTCTCATGGAAAATTTCTTATTTCTTTGGGTGCTGGCTTTGTTATTTATCTACACATACAATAGACACAAATGTTATCCTCTTTTTTTTAATCCTTAACACCAACCACATGTTTTACAGACTCATTTTCGTTTACAAAAAATATATTTATTTAAATACATATATCTGATGGTGACAATTAGTATAAATTCTTATCCAAGGATTTATACTACTTGGTAGGTAAATAAGTTCAGAGTAAAACCTACCAAAGGTAGGTAAATAAGTTCAGAGTAAAAGTTAGTAACATAGAGGGTGATATAGCGAAATCTATTTGCTTTATTTTGTTTGGTCTAATGAAGTTGCTTTGACAACTGGGATATTAACAAATATTAAACTTTCTCCCTGCAGATGATGGTATATAAAAATAAATGACAAAAAATTATTTCTATTTTAAATAAACTCCATGTTGTGTCTTAAATATTATATTCATACAGCTTCTCCCAAACTTCTAAGACATAAATTAAACAGATAGCAAACCCACAATGTATGTGTCTTTCTACAGTAAACAGAAATACACATACAAAACACAATACTTCCTGTTTAAACCAAAAACGATAAATACAGTATATCTGAATTATTTTATTTAAATTACAAGAAAAGGAAAATCTGTAAGTTTGTAACATAATTATGATATAATCTACAATATGAAATAGCTATTTGCTGTAAATAGATTACAGCATTCTACTTAGATTTGGCAAATGTAAACAGCATATTAAGCTTGTGAAAACAAGCTTAAAACAAAACGAACAGATGAATAAATCATTCTAATCCCCATATAGTGCAACATTTTTATACTTCCTAGTATCACATTTCTTGTGCATTAATGCTTTCCTTGTACATGAATAACAGACTTTATAAATCTGAGCTGTATTTCACCAATAAGTACTGCCTGTCGGGATAAGTTAAAGTATGTAAACCCTGAATTACATTACAGTTTGTTGTTTACTAAATTTACTAAATCACTAAATTACTATATATCATAAGCTTTTGACATTTATATTTTTCCATCTGTTTATTTTTTTTAGAACAAAATTACATCCTTAGGGAATTGAAATGTCAGCTTGCAAAGTAATTGCATTCATTAAAAAACACATTTATTCCACTTTAAATGTGTCATTCTTGTTTTGTGTAAATGTGAATTTGTAGTTAAGGCAGAAGTAAAGCTTAAAAACAAAGGTTTTCCAGCAGCTAGGGTCTTTTTGGTAGGAGAAACTGCAAAACCTTTTAACTTACCTGCTTTTTAAAAATCTGCACACTCACTGTAGCACA
>NW_017307750.1:130148-134175 GCF_000935625.1 Nanorana parkeri
AGCACACGTGTGGGAATTACATCATCAGTGCCTTACCAATGGTCATGGATGGTGGAACCAGAAGAATTGGAAGATAACATAGCACCAGCAGGGATGGAGTGAATGTGGGGAGTTTGATCCTCACATCTCTAGAGAAGAGCCGAACCAGAGGTTCTACAGAGCAGTGAAATAGTAGAAGAAAGGAACGAGAGATGAGATCCTTCTTGTTGGTGGATCCATTTTCTTCACCATATAAGCTTTCTGAATTGTCTTAAACTGCTATAATGCAATTACCAAGAGGAATCCCCTTTTCTGATACCACCAGTAATAACAAACAGATTGGCCGTATTTTTGAAAGAAGAGGTTGCCTCAACATACACTTTCAACTTTGTCTCCACATCCAAGGTGTGTGGTTAGAAGTTTCTCTCTTCAACTTTGGAACAAAAATTAAGAAACTTTAGATGATGCTAAGGAGGAAGTCTTAAAGACTACCCCATCCAGGAAAGTGCCAGGAATTTGGTGGTTTGTATCCAAAGCCTGGATGTCAGAGACTCTTCTTCCTGAGATAACAGCTGGAAGGAATACTGTTTTAGCGACACTGTCTGTATTGAGGATGTTTCAACTAGGAGAAAAGGAGGCTAGACAACATTTCTAACATGATCTGTCCCAAGCAGGACTAAATTATCTCTTTGGAGGATGGATTCTTGAGCAGGCGTTTAAGAACCGGGGCACCAGCTAGTGAGATGCCCACCGTGTGCCAGAGAGTGCAGACAGGGCCTCTGAGGGTGCTCACACTCAAACTCTATTAAAGTTATAAATGTACCTTACTTAGAACACATTGCTACCCTGCAGCTACCCAGAAGACATATCTCTGAATTCTGCCTCCCATGGAGAAGCCTGAAAATCACCTGAAACCAGAGAAAATGCATTCGCTAAGTCGTAGACCTACCTACCTGGTTGTTACCACATCCACTGCTTCCGCCGTAAAAAAAATTATGCTTGGCAGGAAGCGACTGCTTGATTGAGTATGCAGATGTTGCTATTAGTTTGAGAGCTGAATGCCCCCGTTTGCTGCAGATCTATTGAAAGTCTGGCTGGTTCAGGGAAAAGGTATTGTTGTCTAATACTTTGTGGCTTAGAGTGTACACAAAAAAACTTTTGGGGAGCTGGAATGTAGGGAGAAGTGCAATACAACAGATTTTCCTGGGCCCACATCATGATGGGAGTGATCTCCTTCAGCAATGCTGCCTCCCTGTTGTCCATGTGGACTATCACCAACACTCCCTTGATCTGAAATTAACTGAAATGATTTCAGGGCCCAAAAAGCCGTCCTCAGCTGTAGGATGTTGGAAACCTTGTTCCCTAATGGATTCCACTATTGGCCTTCTTCTAAGAAATATGAGGTGAGCATCCCAACTGAGTGATGAGTTGTTCATTGTGATGACTATTAGTAGATCAGGAGTCAACTGACAACAATTTGAAAGGTTTGGAGGTCTCAGCCACCACAGGGATTGCTATATATGTGGGGTTTACTTGATCATCTGATGTAGGAAGCCTTTTCAAATGACTCAGAAATCCTCTCTGAAAGCTTTCAATTTCCAGTGAGCCCATTTCACCACTGGGATTGTTTCCAAATGTGTCCCTATTAGCTTTAGATAATGGGAAACAGACAGACATGACTCCTGTTATAGTAGATAAGATACTAGAACCACTGCTTTCTCCAAGGAAATCTCCACAGTGTTCCTTTGTATATGCAGGACTGTTTCCAGGTATGTCCTCCTTTATTTGGGAATGGTCTGACTTTTTTTCCCAGCTGATGATCCAATTGAATCTGAGTTTGAATCAGGATGTCCCAATGATCTGCCAGCATACGAGGATGTCAAGCTATCAACAGGATGTTATGCAGGATAGCAATGACTGAAAGTATTGTTTTGAATAATGTTTTGGGGGATGTGGAGAGGCCAAAAGACAGGTAAACAAACTAAAGGTGTAGATCTAGAATGACAAAACAGAGCTATTTGTGGCACTGAAGATAGATGAGGATGTTAAATAAGCGTCTGCGAGATCCAGTGACATAATCTATGGACCTGATCTGATTGCTTGTGTCACTGATTGTAGAATCCATTCAAATTTTTTGGTTTTGATCATTTTGTTTAAAGCTTTCAAATCCACTACTCTTAAAGGGGTTGTAAACCCTCCCGTTTTTTTGCCTATATCTACTGCTATCGAGCAGTAGACATAGGCAAATAGCATCTTGGGGCGGGCGCATGCGCAGTTCAGATTTTCGGATGGTAGACGAGCAGAGACGCAAGGTAAGTCTATGGACGCGTGCACCCGCATGCAGACACCGTGGGATCAGAAGTGCCAGACTCCTGTTCTTTTCTTTACTAGGGATAAGGAAGAATAGAAATCTTGAAACGACTGGCTAGTTGGCTTCCTTATGCAATAAGGTCTCAATATATAGGCATAGTGCTTGAAGTGCCTTTTTATATTGAGGGATGTGGAGGTGGACAGGAAGGGAAATCCCATTGATGAACTACCAACAAGTATCAAGGAAACTGAACATGATCAACCGAGCCTTGCATGAACTTCCACAACCTGGCACCTACTGGGCAAGTTTGGGCAAATAAACTCTCATGCTTAGTCAAAATAAGGTTGATTGAGAACTGTTCAACCCTTTCCTGGTCTGCATGTTTTAGAATCCTTGAATCTCTCACCTCCTTGCCTCTTCTCCATTTGCTGGTGTTGATGACAGGGCTTTCTGTTGGGAGAAAGCAACCCTATTTTGCCTCCTGTGACTTAAGATATTGTAGCTTAGCCAAACAGAGAAGAACCATCAAATTGGACCCTGTACCAATTTGTCTTGGAAAATGCATCCTCGGACCACAACTTAAACAAGAGCGCCATGACAGCATGGTTCTAGCCAAGCAACACAACATATAAATGGTAGTCTCAACAAAGAAATAACAAGCCATCTTGATTTTTTTTTCAAACAATTTTTATTTGATTTTTTCCATATAAAACTACAAAATAAAATGAAACAAACATACTATCTGCAGGTTACAGAAAGGTGCATATCTGTATCTATTATACATCATACATGTAAGATGAGTCCGGGTACCTGTGCTTTCCGCTCCCCTGTCAAACAACTGCATATCAGGCACAAACATTGTGGATTTACTGACTCTATTAGGAGCTAGAGCTAGACCGAGTATCTTGCTGGTATGAGGTAAGTTAATCCTGCACCAGTCGCAAACTCCCCAGAGCATTCGACACCTCTGCCTCTAAATACCATTTAGTATATCTAAAGGGCTCAACCAGGTGGTTTATTTCCAAAACCGTTAAGGTTTTCACAATGAAATGTTTCCATCTTTTGAAGAAGGATGAGGCTTGTTTATCCTTGTGCATTTCGGCCTCTAGTCTTTCCTTGGCCATTAACGCCGTCAAGTCCTTGATTATTTCCTGTATCTCGGGGGCTGATGGGGCGTTCCAGTGTCTCGTGAGACATCTCCTAGCCATCAGGAGACAGATGTGCACCCAGTCCATTCCTTTGTATTTGGTCTGGCCTTGATGGTTGGCAGAAAGGTCCAGGTAACCAAAGAGACACAGCGAGTATTCCAGGTCAGGCTTCCATGAAACAATTGTATTGATATATACAAGAACTTGGTTACAAAAGTTCGAAATCTCTGGACATCCCCAGAAGCAATGGTGTAAGGTCGGGCGTTGGAGTCCGCATTTAGGACAGATTGATATTGGTGGGCTTGGTGAAGAATTCGTTGTTGCTGGAATGAAGTAGGGTACGTAGGCTCGATGTATGATCTTAAATTGGGTCTCCCTCCAAACTTCATTAGTTATTAGTGATCTCGTCTTTGTATACCCCTCGAGGATTTTAGGTAACAATTCTGGGTCATTGAAGTCTCTAGACCATCCTTTCACACTTGACCTTGAGAGGGGAGGTATACATAGTGTTTGTAGTTTTGGGTATAGTTCCGAGATAGAATACGTTTTGTTCGATACAAGTACGTCCAGAAATGACGATGAGAAAAGA
>NW_017307750.1:134293-150663 GCF_000935625.1 Nanorana parkeri
GTAGGCTCGATGTATGATCTTAAATTGGGTCTCCCTCCAAACTTCATTAGTTATTAGTGATCTCGTCTTTGTATACCCCTCGAGGATTTTAGGTAATAATTCTGGGTCATTGAAGTCTCTAGACCATCCTTTCACACTTGACCCTGAGAGGGGAGGTATACATAGTGTATGTAGTTTTGGGTATAGTTCCGAGATAGAATACGTTTTGTTCGATACAAGTACGTCCAGAAATGACAATGAGAAAAGAGATCTCGGCGTTCCCCCGAGACTGCTGTAGGTGTAGCTTTAGCTGTAGGTAGTGTAAAAAGTCCTGGGGGGATACGATATTGTTGTATCAGGTCTTTGGGAGAGTAAGGGGCGAAAGTTTGAGGGTCAAATAACTGTTTCCAGTAATTGAGGCCCTTTTCCTTCCATTTGTGGAAAGCTGAGAAATCCAAGCCTTGAGCAAATGAGGGGTGCCCCATGATGGGACAATGTGCGGACATACATAAAGGGAGTTTAAGAGACTTCCTGACCTCTCGCCAAACCGTAATTGTGTCCCTAATCAGGGAGATGTGTCGAATGCGCTGGGGTAAGGAGGAGAGTTTGCAGTGGAGCACCGCCCTAAGATCCCATGGGTTGATTAACTCCGTCTCCAATTTGGTATTCGAATACATTTCACTCTCAGATAACCAGTCTAGGGCATGACGGAGTAAACAAGCCATATTGTACAATTTGATATTCCGGAGGTTGGTTCCCCCCTCGTCCTTTGGGGGCCAGAGTTTCTTAAACGAAATTCTCGGCCGTTTCGCTTGCCATATGAACGTCGACATGGCTTTGTTTAGGCTAGAGATATCGGTAGTCCTTAACAGTAAGGGGAGAGTTTGCAGTGGGTATAGCAATCTTGCAAAACTCATCATTTTAATGAGGTGAATTCTCCCGAAGAGCGATAAGGGAAGGTCCCTCCACATGTCCAGTTCCTTGCAAATTCTTTGTATAAGCGGGGGGTAGTTGAGATGGTAAATAGAAGAAGGAGTCCTTCCCACCTTTATACCCAGATAAGTTATGTGCTGCTGTGCCACCCTCATGACTCCCTGTCCATCTATCCCTATGGTCCCTGACAGGGGGAGGATTTCGCTTTTCAGGAAATTTATCCGGAGAACCGACAACGTTTTAAAGTGGTCTAACAGAGTTCTAATGGATAAGACGTCTTCAGTTGGGCGGGAGGTGAATAGCAGGACATCGTCAGCAAACATTGCCAGTCGAAGCTCCGCTTTGCCCACCTTAATCCCATGGATAATGTCTGAGTGCGCGATGTGAGCTGCTAGCGGTTCTAGGGACAGGTTGAACAGTAGGGGGGACAGAGGACAGCCCTGTCTCGTTCCAGTCGTGGAGGGAGAGTTTCGCTTGTACTTCCAGTAAATCATCCTCCAATGAGGAGATGCACTCCTCCGCTTCAAATATAGATTTGGCCTGGGCTGATATATCCTTCCTCATCTGGGAGAGCCCTGTTTGTATTGCTGCTTCCACTGCAGCCTTTATGGTAGGCTTTAGCAATTTTGCTACTGCTGCAGCTATGCGGGCATGAGACGTGTCCTCATCCCTGTCTTCCTGTGAGGAGGCCGGTGAAGGGCTGCGGCGGCTCTGCCTGTCAGCAGCGTCCGCCATCTTGGCTGTGCAGGCTGTGCGGGCCGTGTCCCGTGATCGGGATCGAGAGCGAGATCGCAGCACTTTCGGAGCCAAGAACCGGTCCATACCCTGCACGCAACCTCCGTGAGCAGCGGGGTGGATCGGCGGGAGCCGTCGGGGCCGGTTTTATATAACGGTAAGCCGTATCAAGGGGGAGCGCCGTCTCCCTGCTGCTCCTCACATGGGCGCCGGAACCGGAAGTCGCCATCTTGATTTTAATACCACCAACTCTTCAGTGCCAGCCTCCAAGTCATTGCTGGCCTACGGGCACTTCCTGGGACAGTGTAAATCTTTGTTATATCCAAATCTATTTTCCTGTCTAGGGTGTTTTTAAAGGACACTGCACCATACATGGACAATGTGACATGTCTACCAAGTCTAATGACTGCTGCATTGAGTAAAGGGGATGGATCCAAGCAACGAATCTCTCCTTCCTTAAATGGGTACATCTTAGCAAACCTGTTAGGTAGTGAGGACTTTCTCTTTACTCTCTTCCATTCGTCAAATTCTAAGTTCTCTAATTTCTCCAATTAGAGGAAAAGATTGAAAGGTTGAGATTTCTGTAAACTTTACTTGCCTACATTTTTGGATCTACTAAACATTTTGACATGACGCTTTCACTAAATGGAACCTTTGCTTATGCATTTTTCACCATGTACTCATTTTGAAGTGTCCATGTTACTCTAATATACGGGCTAGGAAATAAGAAAAGGTCAACAAAATTATATCAAATATAAAAAAAGCGAGGAATAAAAGCACAAGAAAGTGATAATAAGGAACAAAATTACTCTTCCAGAGAAAAATCTCATACATGGAATTAACGAACAGATGGTAACAATGCAGGCCAACATGCCAATCTTGAGTTTCCAAGAAAAAAGACAAAAGAATTTCATGTGTGCGTGAGCAGGAATAGGACATCTATAACAGACTGAAGCTCCAGATGGAACATGGTTAACTATGTCCTGCACTGAATAAGACCTTGTGCACGCTGGACATTTTACTGGGGCTCATACTCAACAGTGTTTTATTGTGTTTGCCAGGGAAGATAGACCTGTTATTAGAGAAACACAGATTCTGTCATTATTTTCTAAAAATTATAGTAGCTTGGCTTGTATGGTGATCCCCCGACTTCAGCACTTTCTGACTCACTGCCGAATCAAACATTTAGTTCAGAAAAGTTGGAGTAAACTCAGAACCCCATTACCTGCATACATGTCATGAGCTATTTGCTACATGTACTGTAAGTAAGAGGCTCAGCATAATAGTCACACAATTGGCATTTTCAGAAGGAACGGTAAGCAATAGCAATCTCAGTGTTTCTCTCATTAAATGCAAAATAATGAATGCAGTGCAATATATGCTTTAAGTCTGTAGATGGAACACACAGAACTTAAGTTCATACACCAGGATACATATACCCTTTTGCCATCATTACCTGAACAAAATAGTTTTCCTTTAAGGAAGCATATAGCGTTTTCATTTATATTATGTTCAGGACCAACAAAATAACATTTCAAAAATATTTCTCAAGTTTTAGTCAGATAAATATGAAAACATACATATATTTATATTTCCAGCTGGTAGGTGAATCTTTAGATTATTTTTAAGTTTATCTGTCTATTCTTATCTGTTCTGGTTACAAAGCACAATAGTGCAAATTTACACACAACTGAATGAGCTACAGGAGAGCGAGAGAAAAAATTAGTTTAGCTTTGGCTGTGCTCTGCCTTTGGAAAATCCATAATCAGGGTGCTACACCAGTGTCATTGGTGCAATCTGTGTTAAAAAAAATTGTGTAAATATTTTGTATAAATAATAAAAAGAAAATAGTTTAAAATGTATAAACTTTTTTAAAAATTAAAAAAAATAACTAAAAACCATTATAGTTACTCTTTAAATACAAAACTCAGCTTATCTCATAGGAAAGCCTGACAGGCCCAAAATAAGTGGTTAAACTTACTAATAAAATTATTTTTCATTGTTGCCTAAAACCCTCTTAGTTGCAGAGGGTTTCTTGTGCTTTGGGGAAATGTATGAAAACTCTTTGTTCTTATTGTTTGAGCATGAAAGTGTTTAGAACATTTTTAGCATTCAACCTCTAAAAATATTAGCATATACAGGAAATACCTGTTAATCTTGCCACAAATGCAGTATCATTGTCACTTCCTGTGAGCTGCAAAGACAGCAAAACAATGTTCTCACTCTTTGTCAACTACTATTCCCATCTCTGTAAAAATGAAATCAAGGCAACTGGACTTGCTGTATTTTTCTTGAAGATGTTTCGCTGGTCATCCAACTAGCTTTCTCAATTCAGAATGATTTGTACAAAAATTCTCTGGAAATAAATATGGTGAATGTTGCTCCAATCAACATAATCTGTTAAACACAACCAGCATGGGGTCAGAGACATCATGGAGGAAAGGTGTTGATTGCATTTACATAATTGGAGTTAGCAGGTGTTATTAACCTGCCCAGAGAGAGGTGTTAAAACAGCATTGTATGTGGCAGACAATAGATGTCTCACCCCCCACCCTTCTATTCAAGCTTGCATTTCCATTTTTACATAAATGGCCTCTTTCACACCTCTTTTAAACCAGTCCTCCTCCCTGTCTAGGATGTGTACTTGACTGTCTTCAAAGGAGTGACCTTTTTCATTTAGATGTAGGTACACTACTGGATGCTGACCAGAGGGTTTGGCTCTTCTATGCTGTGCCATACGCTGGTGTAGCTGCTGTTCTGTTTCACCGACATATAATTCTGAGCACTCCTTACTGCACTGGACTGCATACACAATGTTGTTCATCTTGTGTTTTGGTGTTGGATCTTTTGGATGAACTAGTTGTTGACTCAGTGTGGCTGAGTTTAAAGCAGGCAGGGATGTGATGTTTATTAAAAACCCTTCTGAGTTTTTCAGACACCCCAGCTACATATGGGATGACCAAATTCTTTTGTTTGTCATGCATTTCACCCTCACTAGTAGTCTTGGTGTTCTTTCCTCTTCTTCTTCTATTTTGACAAAGGACCAGTCTGGATAGCCCCATTTTTAAGTGCCCTTCTGAGGTGTTTGAATTCCTTCGCCTTGACTCACATATCTGAACCAATGACTGGGTGTAATTCCGTGGAAGGTGGTCAGGGCCTTCCTTTCTACTTCCTCCATCTACAGGTTCGCCACAATGTGAAACTAGCGATCCCATGGCATAGCCATGTTTCTGCCTGTAGAACTTGTCCTTATACTTGAAATAAGTGGTACTCAGGGAAAGCACACACTTGATTTGGGTTAAATTCTGTTCTGCTGCTTAGGGTGTTGTCTAGTAGCAACAGTTTTCTCACTGTTTCAATTGCCTCTGTGGTGGGTATGCAGGTGAACAGGGATGTAACATCATTATGTGCCCAATAACAAGTTCTGGATTTCGTTTGCAAAATCCTGAGAGTTCTGTATGTGATGCTGTGTATTTCCAACCAGCTAAGTACTATTTCTATCGATCCACCATGTAATGGAGATGATGAATGGCAGACATGTTTAACCACTTGCCGTCCGCCCGTTGTAAAAAAACGGACGGACGGCACTGCTGCATTGGCGGGTCATTTTTTTTCTGCTCGCACGCGCCCCCTAGAAGGGCACGCCCGGGCAGAAAAGACCCGACCAATGCAAACACCCGTTACCGGGTGTTTCAAATATAGACGATCGGTGGCTCCATAGCCCGCCGATCGTCTATATGTGCTCATTTTCATTTTTTTGGCAACACCCCCCCCCCCAAGACTACCGTAACTACCACAAGCATCCTATCCTATCCAAGTTTAGACCAGCAAGATTGCTGTCGCTCGGCGGCACCTGCGCACTGCGTCACTCATTTCAACCCCGCACCGAGAGCCACTGCTCCCTCTCCCTCCAACATAGCACTCGTTTGGCGTTCCCCACCTGCCAACGAACCGGATCCCTGCACACAGTGGATGGGATCGACAACCATCATTCACCATCCAACCAGACGCTCCAGCTCCGCCAGCACAGCGTGAGGGACGGACCCACACCGAAGATTTTTCAACCCAGCAGGCCAGCAGCCCAGAAGCAGGTTTTACACGCAGGCACCCGACGGAATCGCATCCTGGCTCTGCATTTGAAGACCCTGCACCCAACCCCAGAGGAGACATTAAAGATCAGCCCGTGTGACAACCTTTGTTTTTGCCATAAACCGTGATCATGATAGAACCCTTTTATTCTAAGCATTAGTAAGTAGAAATAAAGGTAAAAATGCCAAAAGATTGGATAGCTGCAATATTTTACATTTTTGTATTTAGATTTTTATCTTATTATCTTTATTATTGTGTTTTGTAACAAGTTGATAATGATAAACCCCCCCCCAATAAATTCAGTTAAAGTGCTAACTTTTTGTAGTATTGTGTGTTACATGCAGAATGTGTTTAACAGTAGGGGAGAGAAGAGCATACAGAGTAAAAAGTGATGTGTTTAAAGTAGTCAATATGTCACACAGATCACAGCATATACAATGTGAGAGTATACATTATAAACAATAAGGGATGCTCAGTGAGTGTGTATGGAGAAGAGTCCCCCACAGTTGTTTAATTAAACCTGGCTAAACTAGTTTTATACATCAGTTTTAATAAAGGGTGGACATCATTATTAGATTGTATCCATAATGACAGAGTTAGGGGTGATGGTTGTTTTATTTGAGGATATTTTTTCTTGCATAACAGTATAGTATATAGAGATTTCTTTTGAATAGGTTCTGACAGGTAAGTCGTCTTGTATTTCTAACAATACAACAAAGGGCAATAGATACAGGATAAGGCAAAGGAGATAGCTATGAATTCAATCTTTTGGTGCCAAAAGTCAGATATGTGTTTGCATTGCCACAGATGGCCAAGATCCTTGTCAGATATGCTTTAATTTTGTATATTTGTGAGCAAGAGAATGTTTAAAATACTTGAAATTCCAAGGCCGTTGTATCCGCTTTAAATGGGGTTAAGGGATGTCATTGATAAAAACATAAATGTTCCTTTGTGGAAATTTACAGCGCCGATACAATTTTTATCAGTTATATAGCTAATGCTGGCAGAATAACAGATGTATATTTTGTTTTCTTACATTTAATGCTGGTTCTTAGAGGTAATATAAACTAATAGAAAAAAGATACTGCTTACTGCTCCCTGTGAATGACTTTAAATGAGCAGTGGCATATAGTCTGGAAATAGAATGGTTTTGTTTTTGTAAACATGTAGCTATGGGGAGTTCTGGTTGAAATTTGGAATGATAAAATAAAGACAAATGAACAACCATGCTGCATTGTAGGATTTCAACATCTAAAGGTTCCAAACGGCAATACAATAAGTGGATGTGGTCTGAGTACCACATCCAGGTGGACCAATTTGGTGCTGTTAAAGTTACCCACCACCTGGATAGTGTAGAGCAGACGAAGGAGTACCAAAGGAGGAAAGGCATAAATGAGCTTCAACTGATTCCACAGAGTCACCAGAGCATGCACTGCAATGATTAGATGATCCCTGGAACTAGGGACAAACTTGCTCCATTTGTTGCTGAATTGGGAAGCCAGGAAGTCTACATATGTCGTTTCCCACCTGTGACAGAGGTCCTGAAACACTTCCGAGTGAAGAAACCATTCCTCAGATGTTAATGACTGATGAAGTCTGCATGCCAATTTTCCATGGCTGGAATGTGCAAGGCAGACAAAGCTGGAACAGGAAGTCCTTCCAAGTCAGAATCAGGTCAGCTTTTTTTTGGCTACTGGAACCCCCTCATGGGTGAAGCCCAAACGATTAGCCCACGTAGTCATGTAAGTAAAATTTAAAAAAAAAAAAGTTGGCAAAGAGTAATGCCTGCTTTGAAATATGCAGAATGACTGCATATTTAAACGCACCTCCATCATTAAGAAACAAAATTGTATCTTTTAGCTTTGGATTTATGTCAGCAGACTGTATCTCCTTAGACATAAAATCAACTTATAAGGGCAGGCTACACTCCTCCTCATCTTCTGTTGAGTGTGCATAAACAGCTGCAGGTATATCAGAGACACACTCTGGAAGAGAAGGTGTAGGCATATTTTTACATCCCCTGCGCTCTGAGACAGCTATCATAAAACCGGACATAGCCACTGAAAATTCCTCCCTGGGTAATGCCAGACAGAGAACACGCTGAGGAGCGTGTAGACTTAAGTAGGGAAAAAATGATTCAGGCTGTCGGTCCTTTAGAGTGGAACATGAGCTGGAGCGGCCCACAGGACCACTTCACGTGTGCTTATGATCCAACACACTGCAAGCCTGGTAAAGTGTGACAAAACCCAATAAATGGTACTCACACACTAGCTGCTGAAAGCGCGAAAGGTTATACAGCTGGCTGTGACAGTGTCACTCTCATTCAGCATTAAGGAGAACTGTCACAGAGATCCTTGCTGTGGAGCTTTGTGGCTATGATTTACCTCTGAGACCTGAGAGGGCAAGAAAGCTAAACTCAACTGTAGTAGTGCAGTAATAACCACTAGGGGGTTTGTGCAACACATTGGTGTGATGCAGTAACAATTTTAAGGTGTGTGTGTGTGTGTGTGTGTGTGTGTGTGTGTGTGTGTGCGCGACACATTTTAATGATACAGCACCGTTCCCTCAACATGTCTGTGACACATTTAAAAAAAAAAAAGGGAGACCAGCAAAAGAATATCATACATCAGGCTTACAAAAAGTGGCAAAGCCCCTAATATTTACCACACAGTATTCTAAAAGAGTACACTGTGGCAAACAGATACAATAGTTAATCCTAGAAAGTGCTAAGGCTGGGGTAAATTGTTCAGTTCAGACAGTCTTTGACCCTCGGGTGGGCATACTCCCAGGGCAGTCTTCAGAGAGGCCATCATGGCCTTGGACCTGTAAATTGTCCTGCAGCTTACACAGTACGCTAGGTTTCAGGAAAGCCCCATAAGCAGGACTACATGCCCCCAGGTTTACAGGCCAGCCCTGTGTCTTCATTATGGCGGGGTCTGGGTAAGGCCTTCAAAGCAGTACTGAGGATCAATCGATCCAGAAAACTGCAAATGAGCACTCAAATTTAATATCTCCTAAAACAGTTACTTTTAAGGCATGCCAACTGTCAAGGTTGTCAGTGTGCCTATTTCAACTCTCAACCAAACGTTCAAGCCCACAAATGAATTGTATCTTAGCTGATCACATGGCAACTGCAATCTAAATAGAGGCTAAGATGGCACCTTCCTTGGCTGTAAAGGATAGCAGGTTGTAGTTTCGCTTTAAATAGAATGGGTTTGCCTCTATCTAGACATCTATTCTCCTAAGGACACTAGAAAAAATTGAAGCATGATTGAAGGGGTTATCTCTTGGCTGACTAACCGCTTTTATTTGCTAGCATCCAATTCTCCTGTATGCAGAAAAATAACCCATACGTTTCAGAATCCTTCTGACATGGTGTCCCTTAATGAATGATTAAGAAATCTATATATTACAATTAAACATTTAATACAGGGTGCTGTGTTGCCAACAAAAGAATGGCCAAAGGTAGCTGGTTTTTTTTTTACGTTCTCTGTTCAAATGAAAATTTACAAATAGTTGTAAGAACTGAAGTGGTGACGTTTTCCCGCTGACTTACTCAACTGTTTGTTTTTATTCTTGATGAGTGGATCAAACCTATTCACATAAAATGAGTAACGGTGGTGGGAAGTCAGAAAAGTATCAAAAATCTCAATTGGCATGTGTTACAGGTTAGTGACTCAAAGTATTGAAGCAAGTTTAATAGCCAGGGAACTAGAATCTTCACAGTGCAGCTGTCAACACTTAGTGAACATGCCTTCTTCAAAGAGGTATATTCACCAAGACAAGCCAGTATTTGGTATTACTCACAGTATTGTTAATGAATCCCTTTACTAGCATATCCAGTCATTGATATTTATAGCCTGGATCCTTGGGACATGTATTCTGTATGAGATCCTTTGCTGTCTTGCAGCCATATTGATTCTATCCGGAAAGTGTTCTATAAACATCAGACAGTGGACCAATGTGGGTTAATAAGACATGGTAATTAACCCCAATGAGTACTCTCTCAATCATTAAAGACATTACAAAAAATGATAGCTAAACCAAAGAACAAAAGTGTAATATATTGCAGCTTACCAGTCTTTATATGTGAAGGCTGCATTAGTTTTCATTTTTCAGGCTAAGAACTTTTACAGCAAGAAGAGAAACAATGATCTTGTCAGAAATTCAAAGTCCTTGGGGTTGATGTACTAACCTTATAAACACGCCACAAACAAGTATACACCTCTGTAGTGTGTTCCCTCCCAGCATGATCTATTGGTGGAATCTAGACACCTTTGAAGTGTGTACACACCGAGCAGGTGTGTTGTGCAAAGCCCTGCATGAATTGCAAGGTGATGTTGTGTAAATTAGCTCTTCATTGTGTTGCTTGCGTTGATGAATGCAGGAATGTAAATGCATGAGCTAACCATTTTTGTCTAAACTGTGAAGCAGCATTATATATGCATCATGTGCATGATTTCTCCATATATGGCATTAGTGGAAATATGCTTTTAGAGACTTTTTGGTTGATAAATACGTTTTGCTGTGTAAAAATCACACGCACCTAGTGTGTGCGTATGTTTAGGTTAGTAAATCACCCCCCTTGTCTTTTCCTGTATGTAAACTATATACACACACTATATAACTATATATATATATATATATATACCAGCCAGGCCTTCTCGTCCAACATCAGTACCGGACCTCACAAATGCGCTTCTGGAAGAATGGTCAAACATTCCCATAGACACACTCCTAAACCTTGTGGATGCCTTCCCAGAAGAGTTGAAGCTGTTATAGCTGCAAAGGGTGAGCCAACTCAATATTGAACCCTACGGACTAAGACTGGGATGCCATTGTAGTGTGTTCCCTCCCAGCATGATCTATAGATGGAATCTAAACACCTTTGTAGTGTGTACACACCCAGCAGGTGTGTTGTGCAAAGCCAAGCACGAATTGCAAGGTGATATTGTTTAAATTAGTTCTATGTTGTGTTGCTTGCGTTGATGAATGCAGGAATGTAAATGCATGAGCTAACCATTTTTGTCTAAACTGTGAAGCAGCATTATATATGCATCATGTGCATGATTTTTCCATATATGGCATTAGTGGAAATATGGTTTTAGAGACTTTTTGGTTGATAAATACGTTTTGCTGTGTGAAAATCACACGCACCTGGTGCGTGCGTGTGTTTAGGTTAGTAAATCACCCCCATTGTGTTGGACAAATTTAATCCACACAACGCTAAAATACAGTATGTGGCAGGTGTATTTGTTTTTTTTTAATCATTACATTTTTTTCAAGTTTATTCTATAATGTAAAAAGTTACTTAAATGTAGATATAAAAAGCACACACAAATTATTTCCCCCCCCCCAAAATTGTAGTTTTAGAAAATACACAAACTGGCATGATGTTAACACTTGACCACATTTATTCTGCACAAAGTAACTTTTATGGTGATTTATTCTTAAAGTTCACATCAGGAAAGCTGCATTTTAGATGTTTCCCCCAGTTTGAACAGCTCTTACACTGTATGACCTAATGAAACCTCCTCCATTTGAGAAGCATGAGTAATCCCACACAAAGCATTTCCGACACTGAAAAACAGTTATGTAAGCTGATTAACCAGGCATAAAAATTGTCCCAGATTTCATAATAATCATGTTGTCTAATGGTGAGAAAGGCTCTTGAATGGTAAATTAATTCTGTGGCTGCATCAATGTGGGAAATGCTATAAAACTACAATAAATAATGCTTTTGTGAATAACATGATGTAATGGAGGTCAATTCAGATTCTGAAGTGTCAGTACCATTATGCACATCTATTTAATTTACAATTTCCTCCCAGTAAAACAACTGACACATTGACACTTTGAATACACTGCATTGTCAGCATACAAAATATTTATATTGTTAAACAAAGACACTATGGGTTCATGTAACATAAAGACGGTTCCAGCAGCCTTGACACTGAGCACGAATAACATGATCTACAAAACAGATAAATATGGCTGTATGGAGTGTAGCTCTACACTGTGTAAGACTAAGGCATATCAAGAAGGGATATGCTGTCACTGATAATTCTGATAGGGTATAAGTAACACGATCTGAAAAATAGAATAAGACATTTTTCCTGTATTTAGGATTTACTCTTCCTAAACAATGTTAAACAGTTACTGCAGTAGATGGTATTTTTGCTTGGGGCCCAATCCACCAGTTATGTATCCTTTTGTAAATAGGAACAAGTTTATTTGAAGCCTGTGATTGGCTGTTGTTATGTAATGCAGAGTCATAGAAGATGTGGTGTTATGGTAATAACTCAAGACAGTAACTCAGATGAGGTCCATCAGGACTATAACGGTGCTGCTAGAAAGACAAAGATTGTTCTATTGCTCCTGGCCAGTTTTACCTGTGGACAGGTGTGACAGCTGACAGCATGGTGTAGTTGATAAAAATTGTAGCAGGATTGGCAATGTTTGGTGTTGTGTTACAGTAGTGGATTGATAGGTGATACATTGGTTTCAGAGTGAGGACAGGTGAGTGTCTGCAGCAGACGCACTGAGAGAAGTGTAGCTTGGTAGAACATTGCGGCCTTGGTGGATTGTAAAGGACATGCAGTGGTGTAAGCAGGGATGTAACTGTAGGTAGAGGTGGTGGTCACAGTGAAGATGATCACATGGCAGAAGGCACAACATCCATTAATGAGTACAGGACAAAAAAAGTGAAACCTAGTTATGGGGTTCCACATGTGACAGTTAATGGTGGACAAAAGACAGGAGGTACAGAAACTAGCAGTGGTATCCCAGCTCAAAGTGAGCAGAGGACCAAAGTGGTAGCAGCTAGTGGTGGGAAAGGCAAATGGAGCAGAAGCT
The DNA here is from genome assembly GCF_000935625.1 of Nanorana parkeri. NCBI lineage: Eukaryota > Metazoa > Chordata > Amphibia > Anura > Dicroglossidae > Nanorana > Nanorana parkeri. The sequence goes on from NW_017307750.1 coordinate 146,885, forward strand.
AGTGATAGGTATAGGGTAACAGTTGTGGCAGGAGATGCCACAACTGATGGTAGGCAGAGAGTAGATGCTACAAAGCTAGTGGTAGGCAGAGGGTAGGAGCTGCGATAGGCAATAGGCTGCTGGAGATAATGTATAGTGGAAAGAAATGGGTGGTGCAGAACAGAGGGAAATGTTAGAATTATTTGATGACCACATCCCCAAGGAAGGTAGAGGTAATGACAGTGCAAAATACAGCAGTTACTTGAAGAAACATGTATGTAATTTAATTTTGAGCATTTTATTCAGGTTTCAGTGATTTACCAAAAACCATGGTGGTTTTATTCAGTACACCCTACCAGAAAGTGAGAGTTAAAAGACAAGTAAAGGACGGCCATCTTTCTAGATGAACTACGTAACATTTTAGAATTAGTTGTTGTCCTTAATAGGCTCAATTCAGAAAGCTTTAACACCTGCCTAAGGCACTCTATTTTCAGCCATGTGACTGTATCATAAATTTAATTGCACTGGAAATAACTTTTTTTTTTTTTTTAAAAGGATACTTATTCTGGTGTGCTAACTTTTTAGCCTAATGTGATTGCTGAAGTCTCCAAGCAATGGAATTCATACCTTGCACTTTTTCCCCATGATATATTTATATGTTTGCATGGTAATGATATTAAATCCTCAATATAAAATGTGATATATAGCAGTATACTTAAAGGACTCACCATGTTTGCTCTTTGCTTTCTGTGTGCAGTCTGTCATTTCTCAGCAGTCTTTGTTTGCAGTCTCTGTGTACTCCCTTAGAATCTTGAGAGTGGTTCCCTGCCTAGCAGGGTCTAATGGAGCCACCCTTACGTGCGCGCCCTAGTCCGTGATGGTCCGGCATCCACCTTGTTTTCACAGTGCTAGGGGTGGAGGGTCATGTGATGCAACTATGGCATGCATACACTGTTTTATCCAAGGCAGAAAATGGTCTACATAAAGCTGGTCTGGGCATGCCTGGCATGGTAGCATGCATGCGCAGTGCTATCAGAGGGATAAGGGAAACACGTCAACGGCCATGTGACCGCTACAGTACACGCTCAGCGTGCTACCCGTTCTCCTAGACCAGAAGTTGAAGAGCGAGCATACATCCATGAGGAGCAACTACCACACAAAAAGAAAGAGAATGGGGATATATGCTAAAACAATGATGGATGCTGTAGGTTGTAGTGAATACTTACAAAAATAGATAAATAAATATGGCATATATATATAATTGTCACACAAGCCATTTTGTAATTTAATGTTATAAACAAAATGTACCTTTCCATTTAAAACTGTAGCTGCTGTAATGTTCTAAATCTGTCAAAAAAATTCAATGCAATTTGGCGACCTGAAGGCATGGAATGCCCCTAGAAATGTCACTTCCTGCTTCTGTGATTGGCTGACTGATTTCTTCAGAAGTCTGCACTAAGATACAATTAAAATGTTTGGCATCCCTTCCAACAGGAATTTTATTTTTGATGAGATACTCTCTAAGAGTTAACTACTACTACTAAAGGGATGCTGACACTGCACCGTTGCCTATCACAGGAATCCCGCCAGCTGATTATAAGGAACCCAATCCCTCCCAATCAGGAATCAGTCTGGAAAGGAAATGCTAGAACAAACTGATGTTTCTTCAGAACAGAAACAGGTAGGAAAGCGCAACAAAGTTTGTTAAAATCCTTGAAATGTACACAGATGTGCCCAGAGAGGACTGTTTTTTTCTCAGCGAAAGTAGAGTTACTCTTTAAAGGTATTTTATTAGAATATTTATTTCAAAGTCTCACCTGAATGTTGAATCAAACATTTACTTGAGATCAGAGACATTTTACCCCATAAAGACTCACCCACTGAGCATAGGTGCGGACCTGAGAGAGAAAATTATCTCAGATCTGCTCCTCTGCTCAGGGGGCGGGTGCAACAGCCAGCCTGCTATTGCAATTTAAAATAGCAGGCTGGCTATTGCTCCCCATTGTTTACATTCAGCTGCCGACTGTGGAATCTAGCCGCGGCCTTCAGCAAAGTGTAAACAGAAATTTGCTAGCAACTAGATCACTTTAGTTGCCAACTAAATTAGTTATTAGTGTGCACATGTCTATCAAGCAAATGAAAAAGATAGCAAGGACATATATGATTTTTTTTTGCCGGTTGCTTAAGGCCCGGTTCACACCTGGGCGTTTTGTAGCGCGTTCCTACGCTCTGCAAAACGCTCAAACACCGAAATCCCATTATTTCCTATGGGTATGGTTCACACCTGGGCGTATTACAGGCCGTATGAACGAGCTACAAAACGCCCTACGCCCAAAGAAGCACAGGAGCTTATTTGGGGCGTATTTGCCGCACGTATCCATTGGGATACAGTCTGGTAGCCCTCGAAAACACGTGAATCGCGGTTAAAACGTGTGGCGCGAAACACGCAACAAACGCACATATTCGATACGCCTAGGTGTGAACCCAGCCTAAGAGTTCCAGTTGCTTGAATGCCGTATAATGGGGAGTTCACTGTATCTATCTCTCAGTTCCTAAATACAAAATAGGCTTGTCAAGTAAATCTAAAGATTTTGAATTATATATAAAGAATTCTTTCAAAGTTACATTTTTTAGGAACCAACGGACACTGAGACATTTAAATAAATGAATCCTTATAATTAGACCCCAGGGTCTAAATAAACAATGTACGCCATAAATCTACCCAAATATCTTACTTTATTAGAAAAAAACTAAAAAATATAAAACCATTACAAATATAACCAACAAACGAAAAAAAAAAAAAAACACAGCGCTCTCATGAGAGTGTGGGGTATGTGTGGGAATGGTCGGTGGAGATTGCAAACAGGGGGGAGAATCTACAAACAGGGGGAGAAACCTGTGGACATAGAAATTAGGCAAATGAGAGCGCAAATCCTGGAAGTATAAAGGGTGTAGGGGCAACCAATGTCTGTGTTACAGGTAGAAAGAACGAGAACCCATCAAAAAACAAAACATTCGGGACTTACTTGAGGAGCTGAGGGTCCTGACAGGGGGGGCCCCAATGGGGTTGTGGCGATCCGAGACGTGTTCGGAGTATCCCGGGGGTGAAGGGATAGATGTTAAATCAATTTGTACTGAGTGCTGTGTGTGCCGAGGGGCTGGTGGAGAGGCTGCCTCTAGTCTTGATCGCAGTGTTTTTAGGACGTGATGGGGTGGAAGTGACAAAAAACTGGGGAAGAACGTGCACAGGGTGGTGGTGAAGGAGCGACGCGTTTTGAGGTGATCCTCTTCTTCAAGCTCAAAGGGTAAGTTCCAGTTGCTTGAATGCCGTATAATGGGGGGTTCACTGTATCTATCTCTCAGTTCCTAAATACAAAATAGGCTTGTCAAGTAAATCTAAACGTTTTGAATTATATATAAAGGATTCTTTCAAAGTTAAATTTTTTAAGAACCAACGGACACTGAGACATTTAAATAAATGAATCCTTATAATTAGACCCCAGGGTCTAAATAAACAATGTACGCCATAAATCTACCCAAATATCTTACTTTATTAGAAAAAAACTAAAAAATATAAAACCATTACAAATATAACCAAGGGTTTTAAGCATCAACTGTATATATACACATAATGGAGGACCAGGAATGTAAAGAAATCATAATACAAGAACCCATAAACAAAGTCTCACTAGGAAAATTGCATAAACCACCTTCTAAAAACACCAGTATATCCAAAAAAGCACAATTTTGTGTGACTTAAATGAATTATATATAACAACACAGTTCACAGACAGTGCTGT
>NW_017307750.1:150706-184216 GCF_000935625.1 Nanorana parkeri
GGGCTTGAATACAATAAAAGCCATCAAATTTAAAAAAGGCAATCTTATGATGCCATGTGACATCTACATTGTATCACAGTTCTGGACAGTTCTGGACCAATGGGTCTAGGGCTCCATATACTTTTTCTCTTTGCCATATTTCTTTGGGCACCACAGCAGCCAGCTCTGTATGAAGATCGATATAATCAAGCTCATTAGTGATACTTGTTATCATCAGGCTTCCCCTTCCTCATAATAAATTGCCATGATGGCAGTAAAAAAAGGACATGCCAGCAAAGCAGTTAGAAAGCATTCTTACCTTACTCCTGGCTTCCGCCTAAGCATGGGTGACCTCATGTTCCTGGCAACGATTAGCTCAAATGGTGATGGGCAGCACAGTGACTCAGTAGTTAGCACTTCAGTGCTTGCAGCACTGCGGTCCCTGATTTAAATCCCGGCCAGGACACTATCTGCATGGAGCTTGTATGTTTCCTTTGCTTTTGTGGGTTTCCTCCGGGAGCTCCCGTTTCCTCCCACACTCCAAATAAAAGCTGGTAGGTTAATTGGCTCCTGTCTAAATTGGCCCGTGTGTGTATGTATACATGTGAGATAAGAACCTTAGACTGTAAGCACCTTAAGGGCACAGACTGATGTGAATGTACAGTTTGTAAAGTACTGTGTATATTGTCTGAGCTAAAAAAAAAATATTTGTAATAAATAATCAAGATGTCCCAGAATTGTGCTTGAGCTTCCCTTCACAAGATTTAAGATACTCAGTATTCCTAAGATCTTGCCAGAAGGATTGCGATATCATCCTCTCCTGCGCAGAAGCTAGGTGAAGTACTGTATATGCTCTAACATTTTTTAGACAGATTTTTTATTTCATTTTATGGACATCTCAGGGTAATTTGATGTGAGACAGATCTGATGTAATGAATGGAACTTGCCTTTTAATTCAAGGCCCACTATACATTTTCCTATATATTCTTTTCCTGTAAATTCTCTTACTGGCATTTTAGGGAATTTACAGCTTTCCTTAATGCAGTACTCTCCTCAAAAATGGACTATAGAGCCAAAGTTGACATCTCTGTTTCAAGATGATCCTATAAGTCAGATTACTGACTATAATTCAACCTGATTAGGATGCTTTGACAAAGGATGGTAAGTTCAATACACATTATCTGGTACTGTCACCTGAAAGTTATGAATAAAAATACATTTTTGACAATGGTCTAACTCAGATTCCAGTGCAACAGGAGTGATCTTGTTGCGATACTTTGACACACCTTGGGAGGAAAGAACAGGAGATATAAGAAGAAGCACCTCCATCCTATTACCAGGAAAGGCACATTCTGAAAAACTGTTTTGAAGTAATATTTAACTTTTTTTAATTAACATTAAATACAGTAACTTCTGATTGTGTAATTCGGCAATGTAAATAATCAATGTACTGATTTAACTAATAAAATCAATTTTTGTTCAAAAGTCTATGTCACTGTTAATTTAATCAGATGTCTTAAGGATCTTATAGATCACTATGAAAATACTGGAATATGATAGGAAAATAACAAAAATAGCATATTTTGTCTTTGTTTTCATTACACATGAGCAAGTATGTATATTTTTGTGGAAACACAATCCATCACCCAATGATTTTACAACTTTTATCATTGAAAGATTTACAAATATATGCATTCCCCTGTACATGTTATTGACAGATTTGGATCTATACAATAGGAGTCCTTTTATTTCTAATCATCATCTTGAGGAATATCAGCTAGGTGATAATAAAAAGGCCGACCATGGATGCATCCTTTAGTTTGATCTCCAAGCTGTTTTTTCATTCGACTCAAAGTGTTCTGTACATCGTCTTTTGCTAGTGTTAAAGGTAGTTGTCTTGTCAGTCTTACAGCTTCAGCCTGCCAATAAAGACACATTTATAGGTTTCATGAGAAAAAACAAAACTCAAACAATTGATCATACATATGTTGGAAAACGTCTAGGAAATAGATAAATACACAGTTTAAAGTGGCTGTGTCAATAACAACAGTAAAACGTTGTTCCCCCTGTAAAAAAGACATCTAACAATTACCTCTCCTGATACCGCCGCTGCCAACCACTGAATTATTGCAGAATCAAAATCAGAATCAGCTTGATTAGCAATGTATGTACAGGCATACAAGGAATTTGTCTAAGCATTTATGTGTAAGTGTGCACACACACAAGCCCCTAAGTAACATGGCCCCGTCCCGGTATCCAGCCGTTGGGCCACAAAGGGAATAATGGCCTCCCACACCCCAGAGTAAAAAAAGTCTCAGAGTCCCAGGTAGCCACAAAATGATGACGTCACTATGTTAAATAAATGTCACTGAAATTCACCATGTTCCACACAGTCCTGTCTCCACTCCGTCCCTCTCCAATGAGCTTCACCCTACAGAGGCTTAATCAGAGAGAAGCATAAAATGTGTTAGAGAGGAACAGACTGGAGTTGGGACTGTGTGGACATGCCGAGTTTCAATAAAGTTGATTTTACACAGTAATATCATCTTTGTGTGGCTGCCTAGGACTCTGAGACTTTTATACATACACATATATTGAAACAACAATGCAATATGCAAGTCTATACAGACAATGTATCACTGTGAGATCTGTAAACATCTAAAAGCTGATGTAGTACAAATAGTGCAGGATTCAAGTGTTCATGAGTGTGAAAGCTTGGGGAAGAAACTATTTTAAGTTTGGTTGTCTTGTCCATACAGTGATCTGTAATGCTTACAAGTGGGGAGCAGTTGGACAGATAAATTTAGGATGTGAGGGGTCTGCCGTGATCTTCTCTGACCGGTTTCCCTGAAAGATTCTTCATGAAGATGCTTCAGAAAAAGACACTTACAGTAGTGTTGATCTCCTGGTCCCATGTACTGTGATTCGTCACTCCCGAACCTTACAAAAGTACAGAGCACAGCAGTGACATAGGGATTGGTGGGACAAACTACAACATGCGGTTGGGAACAAGGAGATCAACACTTGAAAGTGTGGGTTTCTGAAGAATCTTTTGATGTTGTCTCAGCAATATAACAAACATCAGTGGTATAGGCAGCAGGAGAGCTGAATAGCAATCACCTTGTATTAGTGACAGAGTCATAATAAATATACTGTAAGTTTACAGTGGAAATAAGTTGTAATTTCATACAGTCAATCCTATGAGTTACACACATCTGCCACACAGCTTGGACAGGTGACACTTATTTCCTGGATATAAAGGGTTAAAGAAACAACCACCTTGGGCCTATAACCACCTTTACCATGCCAGCGAAGGTGTAAAAAAACAATTACAATATCATCAGAAAATATATCTAGTATTAGGGCCTGTCTTTATGGGTTTTGGGCTTGTGTCTATGGCATCAGTTTGGGATACTCAATGAAAGGTGCATTTGATCTGCAGTTAACCTCCTTTTGACCTGATCCGACCTGCTTCAAGAAAGTTTTGCACTTTCACAGACTTACCTTGCAAAAATCCAAGGTTAGCCGCAAACCGCCAATCTGCACCAAAACACACATCTATTGTGAGAATCCAGCCAAAAGCACAATATAATCCCTGCCTGATGATCACCCACCCTTAGAGGTTGGTGATCATCTTTGGATTGATTCACTTTTGGAGTGTGGATGGCTCCTGTCCAGCACCCGATGCAAACCTGAGCAGCGGAGCTTGAATTTGGAAAGGTAAAAGTTTCTCTTGATTTAATTTTCCTTTAACTTCCTTGTATAAAGCTATTTAATTTAAGGTAAAAAAGTGGCCCTTAAATTGTAATACCTCCTGACATTAGTTAACCTGTTAATGCGCGCTGCACTCAAAACTAGCTAAACTGAGAATCCTGCAGAAGTCTGACCTGTGCTTTAAGTAGAGTGTTGAACCTGTAAAAATTGCAAAAGGTTTAGGCTGGGTTCACACCTAGGCGTATTACGCATGCACGTTTGTGGCGCGACCGTCACGCGTTTTTTTACCGCGATTCGCGGTAAAAAAATCGCGCGACCGTCGCGCGATTCCGAAGGCTACTTGGCTGTATCCCAATGGAAAACGCCCTCCAAAACGGCCCAAAGAAGTACATGTACTTGTTTGGCCGTCAGCCGTTTTGTAGGGCGTTCAGACGGGCGGAAATACGGAAAGGTGTGAACCATACCCATAGAAAACAATGGGATTTTCATGGTTGTACGTTTTGTAGAGCGTTCATAGAGCGTTGAACGCCCGACAAAACGGAAAGGTGTGAACGGGGCCTCAGTGTTAAATCAATCCCCCCCTGGCATCCTCACCTATTTATGTCCCATCCAAACCTGCGTCTGGTGCGATTTAACTTTTTCCCTTCTCCTTCATGTTGTGTAGATTTTATTATTGTGTACTGCAGTAGGCACATTTCTGGCCTCAGTGTTACACAAAACGACTGTCAGCAACTGTCAGTAATAGACTGCCTGTCATAGTCGGCCTGAACAAAAGCGAGTATCATAAGCACATCTGCAGCGCTCCCCATAAATGATGCAAGTGGAAGAGTGCATATTAGTAACTTATATTAGAAGATTATTGACAATGGCCCGAGAATGACTGACATGGAATGAACACAAACACTGCAGTGATGTGTGCAAGCCAGACAACTCCTTGTACCATACACAACACTATGCAAGCACCATCTGTGAGCACTTACACTGCATACCCACCACTATTCACAAAACCCAACAGACTAGTGGGTCACATACTCTCAGATTGGCGGCCCATGTCACAAAGTTACCCGCTAGCTCTATTTTACTTCCCTTACTTGCCAACTCTCAGCATGTGGAAAAGGAAACATGGATGGTCATGTGACCACCCATTTTTTTTTCCTGTTTACAGGCCCAAAAACGTCAAGGTAGCAGGAAAGTATAAATAGCAACATAATGAGGAAGAGCTACAACGCATGTGGGGGGAAAGATTAAATCCCTGCAGATGATTTGATATATGGCATAGAATATGATACCATAGATGCCCGGGGACAAAGAAATAACCAAAACATTGGCTACCACAATTCTCACCTCCAAATAATTTAAAACTTTAAGGGGTCTACAGTCACACAGATCTCTTGCATTTTTATTCATCACAAAGTTTAAGATTTCCTTTAGATCAGATATCCCGTAAAAAGGCAAAACGCTGGCCATCCCTTCAATCTCCACATGGCTATCTGGAGAACCTAAACAAATAATTTTTATATATTAGTTAATTATTTTTGATCTTTGACTCCTTAACAAAGCATTGCATTATATAGATGTTTTTGACAAATGTAGTACAGTCAGAGTAGTCAGATAATATTCATACTGCATTTCATTACTACTATACAGGCTCTAGAAAGTACACAAAAGCCCATTCCAATTATCTCTCATTGTTCTGTTCTAAACTAATACAAAACAAAAATCCTATCAGTGCGCTTTGTAAACTATTACCGATATCTGCATATAAGCCACCCTAGGATAGAATGTACATTACTGGCTGGAGAAAAAAAAACAGACAATGCAGCCACCAAATGTAAAGTAGTATTAAACTCTAAAACGTATTTCAATAATTAATCCAGATCAAATAAGTATCTGTTGTCCAGCAAAGTACTTCTTTACTTTTTTGTCCAAGCACATACAGTGCTCATGTTTCTGAACAGCACCAACTCTCTCAGCTCAGCTTCCCTGAACCTCCTGTACAGTACAAGATCACAAGAGAAAACACAGTCTCCATCAGCTGTCCATTTACTAATCTGGACTGGACAAGAGAGGGAGGAAGAGAGGCGAGCAGGGAGGAAGGGAGTGGATTGCCACGCTGTGCCGGTATGCTTATGGAGATACACACAGCTTTCTTTTTTTTGCGTTTGGAATGGAACAGATCTACGTGTACGATAAGCACATATACAGTACGTATATGAAGTTTCTGGTGCTTAGGGATTGCAGTGCTAGAAAAGATTGTACACATAAAAACCCATATGGACCAATTGTAAGCATATACACGTCTACAATGCGCTTTCCTTCTATGTCCGTGCGAATGAGCCCCAAGGAGAAACCCTAAAACAGGATATCAGGATCAGTGCTCAGGGGACCAGCTGATTCTACAGAATGCTAAAACTTTGATACATCAAGGAGCAGCATTTATTGTAAGTGATTTAAACAGCATGTGAAATAACTTAACCTTTTGCCTTTAATATCATTGGTAAACTGCAATATATTCAGTTTTGGGTTTAGATACGGTTTAAAGTATATATTTCTACTACGGCAAAATGTGGGGAGGTTAATGTTTACCACAATTAATCCTGTTTGCACTGTGCCGGCAGATCTTCTTCATCAATTGTCAACTAGATTTGATCAATGTCTGTACTAACATAGTGTTGCATGTTAATAAAAGGAAGCTCAACGTGCCCCTAGTCTTTCTATGGGACAGCCAGATATTTTTGTCGCTTTTAAATTGCACAGAGAAAATTGCAGTATGTCCAAAGGCCTGCTCCTGAGTAGGGTTCCAACATAGAAGGAAGCTCCTTCTGTACCACCCAATCAGCTGTGGGTGGGGAATGCCCACCTGACGCTTGATATAAGCAAAGGGGAAGAATCCAGTAATGTCACTGAACGTATATGGCTACATGCCTATATTTGGTAAATATGGCCACATAAAGTAAACTACATCAGTACAAGCATTTTGCCCCTTTGTTGACATGCAGCTGCGGCGTGGAAAATGACTGATTGGGTGGAAGTGCCGTGTCACTCTTTGTTCAGAGGAGCTCATCCCTACTCAACAGAAACATCTAAAAAGGAAAGAAATATTTCATTTAAAAAAATTAAAGTATGCTGTGTGAATAGGAACACCTAATAAACATGTGGAGAGAGGTGAAGGATACTTTTTGCGCAGTATCAAAATTGTGTAACAATGCGAGCACAATGGACTTTTTATTTTTTATGGCTCTCCTAATGATATATTTTGAACACGGATTGGGGAACACATTGCAATAAGCATTTATGGTGAAGTTTTAAAGACTTTTGAGCTCTATACACTACAGGTGAAACTTGAATAATTAGAATATCGTGCAAAGTTCATTTATTTCACTAATGCAACTTAAAAGGTGAAACTAATATACAGGTGAAACTCAAATAATTAGAATATCGTGCAAAGTTCATTTATTTCACTAATGCAACTTAAAAGGTGAAACTAATATACAGGTGAAACTCAAATAATTAGAATATCGTGCAAAGTTCATTTATTTCACTAATGCAACTTAAAAGGTGAAACTAATATACAGGTGAAACTCAAATAATTAGAATATCGTGCAAAGTTCATTTATTTCACTAATGCAACTTAAAAGGTGAAACTAATATATGAGATAGACTCATTACATGCAAAGCAAGATAATTCAAGCCGTGATTTGTCATAATTGTGATGATTATGGCTTAAAGCTCATGAAAACCCCAAGAACCCCAAATCCACAACCTCAAAAAAGTAGATTATTACATGCAATCAATAAAACAAGGATTGTACATAGAACAATATCGGACCTCTGAAAAGTACAAGCATGCATATGTACTCAGTACTTGGTTTGGGCCCCTTTTGCAGCACTTACTGCAATTACTTTTGCACGATATTCTAAGTATTCGAGTTTCACCTGTATATTGTCATTTGGGACTTTGGACTCTAATTAGTTAATATTCTTATATGGTGAATGTTTTTTGTTGTATTTATTGTATCTTGGCACATTTTGCATATTATTGGGTTTTATTGTATTTTGGGGAGGGAGCGCAGTGCACTGTAGAGACTGTATCAGCAGACAACCCTGACAAATCATTCTCATAGCATTAGTTTACGCAGCGGCATGCAGCTACTCTCCCTGCTCTCTAAGTATTAGGCCACTTGCCTGGGTGATCCAACCATACCGTTACCATTAAAACTGTAAATTAAAAAGGAGCTTATAATTACTGGATTAGGCAGTCATGTCTGACCACCTCCTAAAATCTATAGGCAGCATAGATAGTAGATTGCTAAAGGCATACCTGGTATCATTTTAATTACAAACCCATTAGCAGTTAGTCTAGGGTCTGAAAAATAAATATGTCCATTTGGTTTTGGATTGTCCTTTTGCATTCCTAAAAGAATTGAGAGGTAATCCGTTTCTCCAAGCAACCTAAGTAGAAAAGGAAAAAAGAGAAAAAAAAGAAAATCAAATGTAATATTTTTAACATCAATATCAATGTTATGTATTAAATGAGTATGTTTATGTACGTATATAATATATTATATCCACACACAGGATACGGTTGTCATTTGCACCAAAAATCAGACACTGAACACAAACATTGTAAGGCAGCAAAATACCCACTACACTGACATTATATTTTAGTGATAGATGGGTTGTTAAGCCCTTCCAGATTTTGTGGCCTGAGTGGTGTCAGCTCTGCTTAGTTTTTTTGCTAAACTGCTCAACCACTCCCATTCTCAGATTTCTGTAACGTAAAGGTTAATAATTCCGTAGTCCAAGATAAGAACGAAGAAGGTTAACTAGACAATGAAATAAGACAAGAAGTGTGGAGAGGACACATGACAGCTCTGTGCTTCTGACAAAATCAAAAGTTTTTTTTTTTTAGCTCTAATCAAACAGATATAACAACATACTTCCAATGTTAAATGAAACAGACAAAAATGGAGCAGCTAAGAGAAGTCCGTTGTAGGGATGTTTAGATACCAGTGCCGATACTTGGCATTTCTAGTGAGAACTACCAGGGTTGCAGCTTTTTGTAGCTGGGACCTAGCTCTGGTGCTCCACCACTGTCTTGAAATCATTATTCGATATTGTTTTAGAAAAACTGTCACATGGCAATAAACAAAAATCTACTTGTACTTGTATCTGTGAGTACGTGGACAAGTATCAGTACCTGTACTTGAAAAAATGGTATCGGTGCATCACTTATATATATTTATAAAAACAGGGATGCACAAATCCCAGGAGCTCCGTATGCTCCTTAAAAATCTGCTTTCTGAGACACTTCTCCACCCCTACTCTGCTTAGGTGTCTGAAGGAGCAGCAGTACATTAACAAGCAAATCCCAGAGATTTCTCCTCCAGTATGCATGTTCCCAGTGCTAGTCTGACAGTGCAAAGCAATAGAACACTTACTGGCTAAGAGTGCTGCCCCTTCTTTTCCTAACTACAGTAAAGGGAATTACAGAAGGCTGACATAAAGAAAGGCATTTATACTATCCTTATTTACAACAGGTTATGAATTTTAATGAATGCATAAAAGGGAGTTCTTTAAATATTTGCTTTTTAACGGTTATAAAAATATGCTCGAAGCTAGTTGAATGCTCTAGAAATTCTTTTCGGACTAGCATTTATAAGAGGAAGCCTATGTGAAATAAGCCTAGGGAAATTTATGAAGAATTTTAATGCTTTTAATTCTTAGTGTCAGTAAAATAGCATGTAAAGAACAAAATAAAAATAATAAAATGAAAGAAAAATAAAATATTAAGACAAGACATGTTTCAAATTCAACTTGTATTCTAGCTATAAGATTTGCTACTTGTAGCATTCATATAGATCATCAATCACACTTAACTTTGCAATTTACCTATGTCTTATCACAATTGGTGAGTCCAAAGTCTCTGCAGGAATGATGTGATTGCCCATGAGTCGTTTACACAACAACACTTCTTCCATTCTGTACGGATTTAACAAGGTTATTGCTTTCTTAGATGCTAAAACCCAAGCACCGGGAAAATTCAATTTACTTATTAAACTAAATTCTGCATCCTGCATATCTTTCACTGGAAGCCTGCAATGCTTCTGCTTTAGGTCATTGAGGCTAAACGCTATTTGGGTAGTTTTAACAGCGGGTGTAGATGCTTTCTTTTGAACTTGTGACTGAAACATAGTATCCAGGATTTGTTGATTGGAGAGTGCCGTTTTCTGTTTTATTTTTTGAGCAGCGCTTTCTCCTGACACCAGCCTCAGTCTTTTTTCTGTCTCTTTTGGCTTTTGCATATTTCTTTCTGTAGCGTTTGCAGACTGCAGCTTGTATCGCTTCAAGTCCTTGGCTGCTTTTTCCTCATACCTGCATGCAAAACAGATAAGCAATGTTATGACGTGATTAACCTAGAGTAAATCGGTGTTATAATCATGGATTAATTAAATTTTATTTACACTTTTATTAAATTCAAATAGGAATGACAAAGTTAAATGAACAATTCCTTTATTAAAGTGAAACTGTGAGGACTGAAATATAGGTTCTCTTCTTGCAAGTTTTCTTTTCAGAGGTGTAGGATTTAGAGTGGTTACCCTGATCCTGCCTTCTTTATGTAATGAGTGACAACTGGAATCTGGAAACTTTTTTCAAAACATCTTTTTGTGTGGTTTCACCAGGTCACCAACTCAATAGCTGGAGAAGCTAAACGTAAGACGACAGTCCTGGAGCCTGCACGACCCACCGTGTTCAGTGGGTTGATGCGTACCTTCCACTTTTCTAGGTGAGGCGCTTCTTAGCCTCCCCGTAGCGCAGCACTGTCAGTTCTCCCGCTGAGCAGCCATTCATATGCTGCTCGGTAACGAGTGTCAGCTTAAGGTGGGGTAGGCTGGAGCTATGTCTGCGAGGGAGCTCCATCCATACATCCATTGCTTACAGCTTCCTCACATGTCCTGTAGAGGTGGCTGGACTGGAGTGACGTCATGTTCTGGCTCCCGGCACCTCTACAGGGCATGCAAGGGGGATCTACAAGCAATGCACATATGGAGCTTCGTAACAGCTATGAGAAAGTATGCTTATATTGAAAGTATACCTAACTTGGGGCAATTAAAAAAATAAATAAAATAAGACCCCTAGCAGGTGTTAAAACAAAAAAACTTAGACTGCAATACTCATCTTTATTCCAAAGCTGTCCCACGCAATACTACTTTTTAGCAAAAGATGCCCTCAGTGACCTGGAACACTAAGGAGATGCTGTGAGTGCAATGCCATTGGCCCACCTCCAGAGGAGTCACCACCATGGCATCCTTTACTCACAGTGTAATGAAGAAAAAAGAAGAACCTTACCTCATCACTCCAGTGCTCCTACTTGCATCATCAAGAAAAGAAGAGGACACTGCGTGTCATGTGACAGACTTGACAACTTTGGAAAAATGGTAAGTATAAAAAAAAAATTAAAACATAGGAGCAGGAATCCTCCAAAAGGGAGCAATGGGAGTTGGTAGGCTGAGCCTGGAGTTAAAGTGACACTAAACTCAGGAGTTAAATCTTAAAAATGCATTCAAGTACCTTAACTATCAACAAAAATGTATTTTATTTCTGTATCACTCAGCTGTAGATGTGTCTGATGATAAACTGTCAGGAAGCTGAGCAGGGCGGGGAGGAGAGCGCTGAGAACCAAGCTCTCCTCCTGCACCTCCTCGCTCAGCCTCCAATTACAGATCAGGATAGAGGGCGGTGCGGGGGCAGAGACAGCTGTCAGAGGAGGCAGAGCCGTCGGTGTGGGGGATGAGTCAGCTGTCAAATGAGATCAAGCTCTCCTCCCCGCACTGCCGGAGTTTACCGGCTCTGCCTCCTGTGACAGCGAGTCAGGATGGAGAGTGGAATACAAACACTCAGCGATCAGTGATGTAAACATACTATCTCCACAAGTTATGTATGAACAGCAACACTCAGTTTAGAGGCTTCCTGTTCATGCATAACAGTAGCTGCAGAAAAAGGGATTGAGGACTGTGTCTCTTTTTCTATATTAAAATGTGTAGACCCCTGATTATTTCCCCAGAGCAAATGACAGTAAAGTTAAAAAAATATTTTCCGTTTTGGTCAGAAAATGTAATTTCGGTGCACCTCTAGTGACAAGAGTAGCCAGTTTTCCCAGCTCCTTTCTGGGCTATAAATTGACTATGTACCTAAACTTCAATGACTTCCGACCTACACTAGACACTGTACAAAGAGCAGGTTTTAAAATATCATAGATCAATCAATCACAGACATCTTTCCTCTTAGCATTAACAGGCTCAGATTTTTCTGCATACCACTGTGCTTTGCTCCATGTTAACTCAAGGCTTTGTGCATAGTGGTACTGTACATCAGATAAGCTGAATTCTGATATCTATGGATTTATTTATTCTACACTTTCAAGAAAGCCATATTTAGGTCCAATGTTTTCTGCAAATAAGAATCTCTAATGTATCCTGTACTGCTATGTCAGTGGTTAGGTATTGAAAGCCTACATTTTTAGAGAGGATTCTCAAAAATCATATTCAAGCAAGAGGAAATCCGATTTCCTATGCATGCTAGTATCATTCCATATATTGTTAGATTTTTTTCGATGAAAACAGAGAACAGTGAAAATACCAGCCATCCACCCATATAATATCTTTTTAATCTTAGTAGTATTTCCTAAGCACTACTACTACTACTTACAAACAATATACAGGGTTTAACTAACTAGATAAAGATGCACATGTGAGTACCCATGGAAATCTGTGTAAATGTTTTCGCATGTACAACCAAACTGACAATGTGTTTCTTTTAGGTGTTGATAAAAAGTTAGGGAGTATATGCAAAACTTTGACATTTATTTTACACTGGTAAAAATAACAGATTTTAGTTTTACCTTTACAGCAAACAATTGCAAATATGGTCTATTGCATGATTTAGGTATAAACTATTTCTGGGCAAGTATAGGCTTATTACATCATGCAAGCAGAGCTTACTTAAGTTTTTCCTCTTCATCGAGTTTTTCCCAAACATCCAACATTTCTGAAGAAATGTCATCAAATCCAACTCTTGGTGCATCTTTAAGATATTTTGTTCGATATTCCTGGGTGAAAATATCTACTGCAGACATTGGTTTCTTTATAACTCTGTTATTCATCAAGTCAAAAGCGGTTATAAATCCAGTTTTCTCGTAGATTACATTTGTAGATTTATTTTCTGTATTTTCAGGACTCTTAATTAAGCTAGTTTCTTCAGACATTTTGCTGCCATTTGTTTCACGTGAAGGGCATAATATAGTAACAGGTTGTACGTTTTCTCCTTTTGAATTTTTAAAAGCAGTCCCTTTACTCCAATTATCATCCAATGTTTCCAGGATATCATTTGAAGTGGTGTTTTTGTACTCTGAGGGTTGCCCAGCAGTTCTAGATTCAGGTTCCCTGTCAGCTTCATCACCTTTAACATGTTCCATGGTGAAATTCCACTGCCTGTCATGGTTAGGCCATACACTACTGTCTACTAATGGATCTGTTAAAACAACTTCTGCCTGGCTTTCCAGTTTCTCAATATTATCATTTAGATGTATGAACACATTCTTCTCCAGAGGCTTAGTAGTTTCAACAATCATATCTTTGCCATCATTTTCTTTTGCAGGAACCTTACTGTTCACATCAGCCTCTGAAGACTGTGCATTAACACTGTCAACTTCCCTGAGTATTGGATCAGAATACATAGACTTCAGCATAAACTCAACAGCAGTGAGCACGGATTCCTGTGACAGAGGACCAATATGGACTTAGATCAGATTATGTCAATGTACCTTACAGTTATATAATTTTTGCACAATTGCATGACTTTTATTCTTGCAGGTACAACAATGTAAACCTTTCTTCATCACAGCATCATACTGCACAACATACTGGGGAACAAAACTAAAACAGTGTGCATAAAAAGTCAGTGTTATATCTCGGGCCTACCAACCTATGAAACAGTGCAGGCCAGTGGCAGCATGACAGGGATTTCATGTATTATGAGATGAAGAATGAAAAAACGAATGTAACCAGAATGATAGCCGTTTTTCTTCTTGCACACAGTGGCCTAGTGTTTTTGGAGTATGACAAGTATATGCAAGGTGAACAGATGCATGCTGCACAACGTTTTACTAGACGTTGGTAAACAGCAAGCCCTTTACCACAGAACACACTTCACAAGTTACAAGTCACATCTGAGTAACCCCCACTATATGTTTGTTGCGTGTTCCCATTCACACAGCACACCTAAAAATGTTTTTTTTTTTTTAGGTTTCTTATCATTTAGATCAGTGGTTCTCAACCTTTCTAGGGCCGGGACCCCTTAGTAACATTTGCCAAGTTGTGGTGACCCCCAACCGTAAAATTTAGGGATGCACCAATACTAGTATCTGTGTGGGCTCTCGGGAGGCAATGCGGGCTCTCAGGTGGCTAGTGGGACTCTCTGTAGGCGTCCAGTGTGGGCTCTGTGGTGATCAAGCACTCACCTCCCCTCACTTCTGCCTGCTCCCCTCTCTCTGATCCTCTCTGGCCACTGCTGCTGCAGCACCATCTAGGAGAACTGACACTGCTGCGCTAGGAGGAGGCTGAGGAACCTCTTACCTGGAGCAGCACAAGGCATGTGGGGACCCCCTAAACTGTGGGTCGCGACCCACTTTTGGGTCCCGACCCACAGGTTGAGAACCACTGCTTTAGATGTTTCTTTGGAAGAGCCCCTTGGGCAGACTGCAAGCTTTACTAAAAAACAATTTAAAAACTAATCTGTCCCCAGGCAAAGACTGGGGAAACACAGAGTTCCCTCTCATTAACATACAAGAGAGAAGCCAAGAACATTACTCTCCAGACCCCTCCTTAACATTGCATAGCAAAGGAAAATTTCAGTTTTGTTGCTTATAGAAAAGAGCAATTAAAACATTAAAAATTACCTTTCCATTTCAAATTACCGCTGCTCTAAATTTCTGAAACTGTCAAATGCTTTTCCTTCCAATATAGGAACCTAAAGAATGTCCTCAGAAATGTAATTTCCTGTTTGCATGATCGGCTCACAGATTTTCTGAGAGATCTGCACTGAGATAAGGTCCGAATATTAGGCATCCCTACAATAGGAATTTCATTTTTGTTGAGATACTCCTTAAAGGCCAATTCATTCTGACTGCCACTTCCACAGCACTTGCGTTGCACTGCCTAAAATGTTGCATGCATGATTTTTGATCCATTTTGGTGCATGGGCAGCCCATTCAAATGAATCAACTGCTGTAACCCAACACACACTAACATACTTGCATTTAAAACAACACAGGGGACTGGGCTGGTGTGAATGGGCACTTAGGCCTGCCTAATTCACACTGCAGCTTTCCTCACAGAACACTGGGATTTACTCTGGTGGTAATAATCAAGGCTCAACCTCGTATTCAGAAATTCATCTGAAAAGGAAATGGTGAAATGGCTGCTATTTCTTCAGAACAGAAAAGTGTAAAAATCTGCAATAAAGGTTGCTAAAACCCTTGCATACAGTTGACAGAGCTGTATTTTCTTAAAAAAACACAGTTACATTCAAATAAATGTTGACTAAATATGGTACACAAATGTTCCTCAATCTGATGTGTGACTTTTACTGGTTGACCACTAGGTCAGATATATTTCCAAAGCTATCTAGTAAAAGTAATATGGGTAAGAAAGCAATGGGTTCTGTTGTGGATAGCACAGACAATGTTTTAATGTAGCAAGCATGATTACATGAAATGTGTACTTTTCCTGGGCTGCCACAACCTAACAGCATGGACAGTGAAGAAAACCATATGTGAAAAGAAGGTGATTGTAACCAGTGTGGTGACGTTCACTAGTTGTACATAAGTAGGCAGGAAGGTGATGCTAAAGGCACAAAGTCTGCCGAATTGCAGTTTTTTTAAAATAAAGTACTGTCACACAGCTAAGTAGCTATGAGTTGGTAGGACACAACAGTGTGCGCATTTCTTCATATGACAGATAATGTCATATGGATATTTTCTTTAAACTAACAATGGCAAGGCAACTTTTTTTGTAACTGTCTTTTACCCCATTGGGTAGATTCACCCTTTTTATTTGTCCTGGCGACCACTGTCACTGAGACAAAAAGGGGAACTGCAAAATTTTAATTCAACACCAAAATAAGGTGAGGGAAATTCTTCCAATGGGGTTAACGGATTTCCTGACTTTGTAGAGATCTCCTCTTACTTCCTGTTGTGTTTCCAGTACAGGAAGTAAGAACATATCTCCCCAAAGGAATTAAAGACAGCAGAAAATATGATATTTCCCTTTCCTACTAAATCTAAAAAAAAATTAACTGTACATAAATTTGTCAAAAGAAAATTCTGCATCAATCAGAGATATTCATGCTGAACAATCATCTTGAAGTAAATGATCTGCAGTGCTTCTTTAAAAACAGAAAGAGACTACATAGTATAGCTACAGGCACAAGTAAAGAATAGACCATTACCTTATTCTGTAACATTACTTGAGTTTTATCTGGAGTTAGATTGACATCTACAAATGAAGCTGGGACAACAATATTCATGAAAAACACAGGATAGGAATGAGATGTTATATTTTGATTATAGTATGATCGAACCATCTACAAAGATAATAAAGAAAAGAAACCTAGTGAGAATAAATTATGTTGTGCAAACGAGCATAGTGCCTAAAAGGGCTGCAAACATTGTGCAGTTAAAACCAAAGGTACATATTTGATACATAACACATTCACAATGCTTGATCCATTAGCCCAAAAGCAAATGTGTGCCTTCTTGCATAGAATCTTCAGCAAACAATGTTACCAGAGGTTAAAAAAAAAAAAAAAACCTTAAATGCATACAATATATTTATCACAAGGATTCAACCATCTGTTACGGGAAAAGCAGGAAAAGTCATTATTAGCAAATTGAATGTTACATAACAGTATAAAGCAGTCAAAAGCATACCCACAGAATACTTTAATAAGCAGAATATTAAAACAAAACAATCTAAAGAGGAATGTTAAAACATAAATAATGTGTTAACAATAGTTTAAACAAAATAGAATTCAAAGTATAAATCTAAAACACATACATTACTTAACATATTTACTTTCAAAATCTCTGGACACCCTGATAATCATGAACAACAGTGGTGCATTGGTGTCCAAACAGTGGTGTTTAGTTGGTATCTGTAATCCTTGAACATTTCAGTTATACTATCCTATGAAGGACATAGTTTTCCCCACATAGAAAAGTCACAAAGGCATTGTAGGAAATATGCAGCATTTTTTAAAATGGTGCCCAGAAATGAAATGCATAAAAAGCATTCAAGTATCTTTACTATGAACAAAAAATTTAGCTTATTTGTGTATCTCTCGGCTGTAGATCTTCAAATCATCTCTCAATTGGTGCTGACGCTGTCCTTCCTTCTGGAGGGTGGCTACTTTGTTCCCCATGGTCCCTGTGTGTGTTGTAAAGTAGCCACCGCTCCAAGCTTGCTCCTGTGATAGACTACAATCTCACATTTAGTTTATTAATTTGTATTGAGATTGCAGTCCATTATGGGAGTGAGCTTGGAGATTTTTCTTCCCCCATGCATTCACCTAGTCCCACCAAAACTGAACCTCATTCACCATGTAGTAGCCCAATTATTCAGTATGTATAGGTCTGTCTGTTTTGTAAAATGTCTTCCATGAATTATATTACACAGTTTTGTGTTATCTTTTTTTTTTCATATTAAAATGTTTATTGAAGGTTTTCAGAATATAACAAAAGACATACATACAATACAGTGAGCATAGAGCAGACCATATCACGCGGATACAACAGTTCTGGGGATACGTCACCCGTCTCATTTCCACCATTAGCGGTATACCTACACACTTGGACCCCTGGCTGTGCCTCTTCCATCTTAACCCCCTTTCAATGCGCTCATATAAGAGATCGGTAATTCCCTTTATGCTCAATGCAGCGAAAGCTCTCATCCCCACACACTGGCGCTCAAACCAAACACCCACGGTGGCAGAGTGGTTGACACGGGTGGATCATTTGCGTCTGATGGAAGAACTCCATCACTCTAGTAAGGACACATATAGCACTTTTTACACGACCTGGGCGAGATGGCTGCACTTTAAAACTCAGGATGAATATATCTCAATGCTATCCGCGTGATAAAGTTTTGTGTTATCTAAAGTCTTTCTCTCTGCAGGTCATCTCCCCTCTCCCAGAGCCTGCATTAGGAATTAAAAAGGGAGACTGCAAGTCTGCCCGATTACTGCAGGGAAAGGGGAGGGCGGAGCATACCAACAGTCAGCCATTGTACATGGGGCGTAAAGGATCTGTCTGGATTTCTCAATGCTATTTGTAACTTATGTTGTGTAAGTGCAATTTTAACCGTTTTTAAAACAGAAGTTGTTTGTCAACATACTGCACTATGGAGATATGATGATTTCTGTTTGAGCTGTTGCGGGACCCGATTGGACTGAAAGTTGTGGTCGATCCGGGCAGATCTGCCTACTTACTACTGTGAAGTGCCTGATGGGATGGACAAATCCCAGGAGCCCCGTATGCTTGTTAAAAATGACAGCTGCCCCCTAACTTTTGCATTTTTCTCTTGTCTAGTCTTGGAGCTGGAAAAGTATCTGTACTTGTACCAAGCACAGTACTTTTAGTACTTGGTATCTGAACATCCTTACTTAAAAGCAGTGTGTAGGTAGCAATGGTTTCTGATTGTTCCAAACAGCAAGTATGAAGTTCTATGAAAAAGGGCCACATTAGATTTTGTGTAAATTTGTTTAGATTTTAGCTAGGGTTAGCAGCAAGTGCAGTTCTTGCTTTTCCTGTATTGCACTTTTGTTTAGTTTTTCTGGGTTAAGCACGTGCAATTTATTATTTAACCCTTTGACATCATAGTCAATAAAAAAAATAGGACAGTGGTGTAGTGGTTAGCACTTCTGCCTTGCAGCACTGGGGGTCCCTGGTTCGAATCCCAGGCAGGTCACTATCTGCAAGGAGTTTGCATGTCCTCCCTGTGCTTGCGTGGGTTTCCTACCAAAGACATGCTGGTAGGTTAATTGGCTCCTGTCTAAATCGCCCCTCGTATGTGTGATGGGGATCTTAGATTGAAAGCTCCTTGAGGGCAGGGACTGATGTGAATGTATTTATATAGCGCTGACAATTTTATGCAGCACTTTATATAGTGTAAAGCGCTGCATAAAATTGCCCGCACTATTTAAATGCCTGTAATAAATAAAGTAGCATATTAAAACAATGAAAAACGTGTACATGAAAAACACAAGACTATAAAAAGAAAAGAAAAGAAAAACAAGTATTGCCTATAGTTACCTTCAATATTTCTTTGTAATGAACTGGTCGTTGGTTGATGAAAATAAAACTCCTTTCTGAACTTGAAGCACTGGTTAAATTGTTTGCTTCTCGCTTTGGAAGAAATCCATGAATTCTGATCTACTCAAATAAAAAAAGAAAAATATATTCTGCTCACCAAACACAATCCAGTTCTGCACCTATCTGATGGCCCAATGGGGTGAGTGGGCAAGGTAAGTGTAAGGCTTACCTAGGGGGCAAAAATGAAGGCTTCTGACCAATAGCCATTTTTGTTATTGCATACAGATATTTTACAACTTAATGCAATGGGCTTTTCTTTGCTTTTTCCATTTCCAAAATAGTAATTTAGTGTTTAACCATGTATTTGCTGTTTTTGTGTATTGCTCAATTTGCACACTACAGCCAGGACAAACAAATGTCTCAATATCCATTATTTGTAGCAGGATATGTACTGGTCTATGACCAGATTTTTGCTTGAAGAGTATCAAACCCCCCCCCCAATTTTTTTTTTTAATTGCAGCTTACCAGTTCTTAGATGTAGTGGCTACATCTGCTTACTTTGTTCCTTTATTTTCACCTGGTAGTCCTGTAAATAATGCACTTCCTGTCCCTTTATGGCTACATTTTGTTTAACATTGTATCTTTGGGGGCAGGCATAGTTGTCACACAGGCTGGACTTTAAACATGTCTGCCTTTGTTTATCTCTATTGCATGGTGAATTGAAGGGACTAGTGAGTTTCTGGCAAGATCGACAGGTATTTTCTATACTTGAGTAAATGTGACAAAACGCGGTGTAGACCAGAAACCCTTATTCACAGTGACATTCAGTGTAAATATCAACATTTCAGAAAAAAAAATACTTTGTTGTAATTGCGGTGCATGCCTCGTTTCTCTCCTCCCCGCTGGGTGCTGCTCTGTGTCCCCTCTGACACAGCGCAGCATCCAGCAGGGAGGAGAGAAACTGTCACAGGAGGCTGAGCGGTGTGGGGGAGGAAAGCGATGTGAGCGGCTGGCATGTCACAAGAGGCTGGGCTCTCCTCCATCACCTCCTAAGCCTTCTGTGACAAATCAGGAGAGCGGTGTGTGGGCGATGGCAGCTTTGAGCATGTCACAGGAGGCTAGCTCTCCTCTTGCACCGCCCAGCCTCCTGTGACAGATCAGAAGAGCGATATGTATATGGTTGCTCATCCCATATCTACTGTGTATTGACTATTTGACATGGCCTTTTTATGTGTCTTAATATGTTTTTAGCTATAAGAAAGAAAGAAGGTTTTATAGTTATACTTCACACCTGTATCTGTATGTATTTTGTGGCATCTTGAAAAAACCCCAGGCTCATTTGCAGCCAATCCTTGCTTGTCTTTATCAGTTATAGGGGTGTGGTGCCACCCACTTACCTCGCACCTCCCTACCTATTGCTATACAGGAGACAGAGCTCTCCGCACCGCTCGATCAGCCTCCTGTGACAGCGAGTTAGGATGGAAAGCGGGTACAAGCACTCAGCGATCAGTGATCGCTGAGTGTTTGTAAATAATTGATGGCATAGTATGTTTACTGTGTCCCCAATTATGAATGAATGGGAAGTGATCTACATCACTTCGTCTTCATTCTTGATTGTAAACATGGTAAACATACTATCTCCACAAGTTATAAATGAACCGGAAGGCTCAGTATAGAGTATACCTCAATCTCTTTTTCTGTTTTAAAAGAGAAATATCAGGGGTCTGTTTAGACCTATGATATTTCCCTGAAGCCCCCAGCAGTACAGTAAAAAAAATCATATTAAATAAAAATAAAATATAAACCAATTCAAAGTTTATAAAAAAAATTAAAACGTTAGAATTTTTATTTTTTCGGTTTCAGCTGGACATTTTTTCTTTATTTTCGGTTTCTCGGTTTTCTTATTTCTGGCAGTCTCCGGGTCCTAATTTAGGTGGCCGGAGACTGCCAGATGACCCCGCTCGGAGCGCCGCACACCGCAGCAGCAGCGACGCTCGGCGAGGTAAGTAAGACCACACACACACATTTCTACCTATTAAAATGTGATATGCATTAATAAGGGATAACACACTTTAAATAGTGTGAAGTAATCTGAAAGCGATAAAACACAGAGTGATATTTCTTCATGTAGAAGGAAACACTTTCAAACATTCCATATAAAGCATCATGCTGCACTGATGTCTGGAGAAGAACCTAAGTTGTCATACTGATTTGGTGCCTGCCATTATTAACCCCTGTGAATGTTTGACATTCTGTAAAAAAAAAAAGGATCCTATTGTGTGGTGAGTTTTGCTTACCTTGTGGTGGAGGATGGTGATCACACAATTGATTATTATTATTGGTGTTTATATAGCGCCGACAATTTACGCAGTGCTTTACACTGCACATTCACATTAGTCCCTGCCCTCAAAGAGCTTACAATCTAAGGTCCCTATCTAACATGCATACATATGGGGGCCAATTTAAACAGGAGCCAATTAACCTACGAGCATGTCTTTGGAGTGTGGGAGGAAATTGGAGTATCTGAAGGAAACACACTTCCCTTTGTATGAAGAAACATGTTTTTTTGTTAAATGATTTTATCATTTTCAGATTACTTCACAATATTTAAAGTGTGTCACTATATATTTTGCTTATCACATTTAATCAAGTGGAAACGCTTTTTTTCCCCCCTAAAATGTATTTTCTGTACTTTTTTTTTTCTGTACTAAAAAAATGTTCTTAGTCTAAAAGAGAGGAAAAATGCAGCCACCACATCTAAGATCTGGTAAGCAGTGATTAGGGATGCACCGATACCGATACAAGCATCGGTATCGGCCGCGATACCGAGTATTTGCAAGTGATATATTATATTTTTGTTTTTGGGTTTAGATACATTTTAATTCCTGTGTAATAAATTTGCTCTACATGCAACATTACAAACAGACTGCAAAACAATATTCAGCTAACATTACAAACAGACTGCAAAACAATATTCAGCTATGTGTTCTGTATGCTTTATGCATCATTTTTATTAGTTATAAATTTGGTGAAAACCTTGGGAAATCAACAAAAAAAATGGTGAGTGCCAATAGTTAAAGAGGTTTATTCACAAGCGTGGGAAGGGTAAGTAGGTTGTAACTATGTAACCATCTGTCAGCTAGTGACTAGGATTAAAGGTCAACTGTACCTTTGGCACACATGCTCAGTAAAAAAAAAACAAAAAAAAAAAAAACATGGTGGGGATGTTTTACTTGCAAAGGCTGTTTGATGTCAAGGGGGGAAGGCAAAGAATTGCAAATGCAATTTCACACTAGATTTCCAATGACTGCTTGGCAAGGAGTACTCCAGGAAGACACTTCTTTCAACAATTACCTTTCTCAATGCTCGTACAATAAGAAGAAAGTTATGCAAAAATGCTTGATAGTGAAGGCAAAGCTAAAAGCGTTAACCTTCAGCTTAGTATGCAATGAGCACACTGATATGTAGACAAGAAAATATACAGACCTCTGAAAAGAAGGCAACAGGAATATGGTATTAACTACTGAAACTGTCCTGCATTCATACCGTACCGTTGGCATTCAATGGGGTTGGCATGCAATTATAGGTTCTGTTCTGTTCTACTTGAGCATTATGAAATTCAAATAATCAATATATCAATAAAGCCCTATAGCTATGAACACCAGTGAAGCACTCTGTAATTTAAAACCAGATGGCTTCATAAAACACCATTTCATTTTTATGACACAATTGTTGACTGTCATTTTTTTTAAATTGTTACCCTCTTTTCAATAAAAATATCGAACAACAAAAGCAAAACAATAAATATGGCCATATACACATGCATCTAAATGACTAACCTCTGAATCATCATCTTGGTGTTGAAAAGGCGCCATATTATTCATGACTGAGGTTCCCAAAACTGACATTAGTGCCATTTTGTGATCTGATACTTTGTTCTTCTGCCATATAACCACCTATAACAAAAATATATTTTTACAAATACAAACATAAAAATACAATAAGAACCAATACACCGAGATATGCAGTAAGGAATTGCAAGGCATTGTTCACAGCCAAAAGATGACGGCAAGTTCAGAACCCCCCAATCTCAGGAGGAGGGGGTAAAATACTAAGGGTTTCCCTTCCACAAATCTGCGGCATTAACATGAAAGCGGCATTGGTCGTATCTAAAGGTTGTTGCAAGCATTGGTTACAAAAAAGAAGAATAATTACAGAAAAAGAAAAGGAATCATGATATGCCAACCTGAAAAGGCAAACCCTGAGCAACAGGGATTAGAAACAAGCCCTGACACAGCAAAGCCCTGCAAGTAACAGCAAGATGGATTGCGGGGGCAAACAGCAAAGAAGTGACGAAAGAATGGAAGAAAGGAAAGGAGAGACAAGGTGGAGCAGGGAATGGGGGAGAATGATAACGGTAGAAAAGAGAAACGGGAGGGAAAAGGTAAGAGAGGGACCAGAAAATCATGAGAACAACAGTAGTAGAAGAAGGTCCACAAGATACTAAAAATGCCTGGACCTTCCTCTCTCTAAGTACCGAACAGGGAACTCTGTTCTTGAGAAAATGTGAAATTCAGCTAGTAAAACCAAGTTCGCCGGAATTTTTCTTATCAATGATCCACTGACAAAATCAGCTTTTCCATAGGCGTAATGTTATTAAACGTAGCTTAAGTGGGGGTGGGTCTTTCAATACAGCAGAATACAGGCTCTGGCCACATTTATAAGGTATATCAAATAGGACCGCTTTGTAGTGTTCTTTGGGGATAGGAGACAGATGAAGGAGCAACAAAGCCAAATTATCACCCAAGAGCACATGAGTAAGCTTGAAAATTATCCACTGGACTGAATCCCAAAAGCCACAGACAACTCCAAAAAATGTGGAGCATGGTGATGCCTCCTGGGATATGCAAGTCACATATTCCAGGAGGCATTCGCTTCCATACTGCTGATGGAGGAGGGTGAACCTGGCACATGCAAATAGGCTGCTGGCTGCCTGAACTTGGAAGAGACAGCTGGCTCCTGATGACGAAAGAAAGAAAGATGGCGGCACGGGACCAGACATGTCTCAGTGGATTACAACAGAACAATGCTGGATTCGCTGGGCATGTTAGCGTGTTAATTGGAAGTAACCCGACAAAAAAAGGTAATGAGTAAATTTAAAAAAAAACAACACATGGGTATAAGTGAGCAGAGTAGTGTTTAGTTCCATTTAAAAATGCTTTCAGAATGAGAACGGTCTCACTCCAATAAGATTTCCAAAATCTTGGTTTACAAATATTAATTGCTAACTTACATTGTGCAATATAAATCAGTTCTAGCACTGAAAGAGTCACTGAAGATACATTCACAAATTCACATAACCAGCTGACTAGGTCGCCTAGTAAGGCCAACTGGGTGTATTGCTTGTAAAGTATTCTCCAGAAAGGACATCTGAAAATACAAGCTCATAAACACTAGCATCTGTTGGGTTTTAGCAGTTCTCATGGTAGTCTTGATTTCAGTTGTAGATGCCTGCTAGATGGATATCTATGCCCTGACAACTCTAATTGAGCTGGTTTCTACATGCAATCTGATTCCTTATAAAGAAAGCTAAACAGAAAAAAACAAAAGAGAGAGCGCTACTACCTAGAGAAAGCTTGTATTAAGTGGCATCTATTCATAAGAGAAAGAACAAATATATGTAACTTACGGTTGGAAGTCTGCAAATGTGTCAAGAATGGTGAAACATTCCTTGCCCTTGATCCTTGCCCTAAGGCTTGACAAAGAGGCTGTGCCTCGAAACGCGTAGCTGTCACGATACAGCGAGCACGTCTGTGCACAGCTCCCACCCACTCAGACGTCCTGTCGATACTCTGCCCACCGATCTGACTCTACTATACACGTACCGAACACAGCCGTTCGCGGTCCCGGTTCCTCAACCGCCGCGGTCCTCCCTCCATAGCCGCCGTGGCCCGGCCTGGCCAGCCGTGCACGCGTGCCGCTAGGATCTTTCACAGCGCCCCCTCATCCATACACTGCTGCAGTATTCTGCTTTGGACTCCCTCTGAATACCGGTCATTGTTTCACCATTCTTGACACATTTGCAGACTTCCAAACGTAAGTTACATATATTTATTCTTTCTCTTATGAATAGATGCCACTTAATACAAGCTTTCTCTAGGTAGTAGAGCTCTCTCTTTTGTTTTTTTCTGTTAACCATTCGAATTCACAGGGTCCTCTCCCTGTCAGTGAGAGCCTGCACACCATAATTTTACAGCCCGTGATTTTTCCAGTGACTAAGTATCAGTCGTGCGCTTATGTTTTTGTTCTGTTATAAAGAAAGCTGTAATTTTAAAAAATGTGTACAGTTAAAAAAAAAAACACAATCCTACCAATAAATATAAAGAGGAATACATTCAATAGACCATATACAAAAGGAAAATATTTCTGCATATACTTTTTCAGAGATCTCCTTAGCCTGTCACACACCAATACGTTTCAGAGGTTCACCTCCTTTGTCAAGGCTTGACAAAGGAGGTGAACCTCTGAAACGCGTTGCCCAGCAACATCTGACGACCCGGAAGTACTCAGCCGCTGTGATCCCACCTTGAGGAGAACCAGCTACAGCACTGCTCAGCCATTGGATCAGATCTGTGTCTTTCAGCACAGGTGATCTGGAATCTTTCTGGACTGGACTCTGCTCCCCGCATGTGCCTCCCAGCCTGAGAACAATCTCGGACTTTGATCTGATGTGTGACAGGCAAAATTTTATTAAATATCCTGTAAGTGCATTACTTTTACGCTGTATTAAAAGTTACTTTTATACTGCACTTAGATCTGTGCACCAGGTTTTTATGTTTTCTTTACAGTGCCGTTACATGGATGTTTTTTTGCTGTGTGTGTGTGACCTTCAAAGATATTTCCCTTCAGAAGATTAAAAAAGATATCCACTTTACTTGATCACTTAGAAATATTTAGGCAAACTTCCATCCCATTCAGTTCAATAATCTATAGATTTAAAAACCCACCTTGCTTGCACAATAAAGTAGCTCAGGCCAGGTTCCATTTGGGTACCGAAAGGTAGAAAGAAAGTATAAGGCGTAGCAGATACTATAAAGAAATGGCTACTACAGGGGCTCACTTTGTTTAGTGGAAGTGCGCCTGTGCCCAGAAAATGGACAATAAACTCTTTATATTCTTAACAAGCAGTAATAGAGTTTTAAAGTTACAATCCCTCTGTAGCTGCATCAACTGAATTCATGTTTAAAGCTGAAATCCAAGTATAACTTGAAGGGTGATGACGTCACGATCCACCCCACGTCCAATCAAGAATGCCTTTTACTCACTGATAAAATACTAGTCGTTCGCTGAATACCACTGTTTCGAGCAAGGGACCGCCTGCGTTTTTAAAGCAGAGGGGAAGCCGCTTAGCACATCGATGTACAGGACCCAAAAGATTGCTATTAAAGGCTTGGGACCTCTACAGGGCAATCAAGGGAGCTGTACAAGCAATGCACATATAGATGGCGCTCCATCGCAGCACAGCAGCCCACACTGGACCCCAGGCTGAGAATCGACTCCAATTCTTTTAAGGTAGGGAGACTGGGTGGATCTTAATTTTTTTTTTTTTAAGTAAAAAAAATTTGGGAGTGTGTATGTGTGAGTTAGAATGTCTGTGAGTGTGTGAGATTATGTCTGTGGTTGTGTATGTATGCAAGTGTCTTTGAGGGCCCATGCACTGTGCGTTAATCACACAGTCCAGTGTGATTACCGTCGGCTTTACAAATATAGCAGAGTCCCGGTGGTGAGTCTGTTTAAACGGGCCCGATACCAGTGATGTACTCTGTCACTGGTCATGAAGGGGTTAAATCAGCACGCAGAGCTGCATGCTGTTGTGATTTTTAGTGGAGGGGTAAAGGTCCACTTTAATAGTGTAGAATTAACATGCACCCTCATGAGTTTGCATGCTTGTCTTTAGTGTATATTTAAAGGAATCTTGCCATATATATATTGACCATATAAAAGCTGCATTGCTCACCTACCCTATGAAGAAAAAAAAAAGCTAGTTCTATGCCGTGATAATGGCCCAAACTAGTTCTATGCCGTGATAATGGCTTTAATACCTTGTTAATGACCTGGAACATGTATGCAGATTAAGAGTTCTGACTTCCTTCCAAAACCCAACAACCCTGGTGCTTAGCAATGAGATTGTAAGGAAAATCAATGCTTAGTAGGGAACCACACTGTCCCTTCATACTCCATGTACTTTTCATAGTATGGGAGTAGGAAAAACAGGTCATGACCTAGGCTAAGGCAGCTCACGCCCTTGGCATATTTCTTTACAAGAAGAGCATACAAATTGTTCTGTATGCATAACTGGGAGTAGTCTTTTCAAGAGTAACTAAAATAACATGCATGATGTTGTTTATAAAAGCATATATTTAAACTGAAGCACAGGTACAGTAATAAATCTGGGTTGCTGATTACTGCAAGGATGTTATTACACTGCTTGACCTCCTGAGTAGCAGATCTACATAACTGTAAAGAGATCACTTTAGTAAACAGCTTTCAGAAAGCTGTGAAACATGAGGACATATTAACTGCAAACTTTGTGATAATAGATACTGCTAATAATTTTCAAACATGTTGCATGTAAAACAGTTTTCTGCTGTATGAAAGTTGAGCTTTTCATGCATTTTTGATGTGTATTGTAAGCTAAGAAGAAGCGAAATGCATATGCTTTAATTAGGAGCTGGGTTTTTGCTGGCAGAGAAGCACAGAACATAATGAGCAGGAAGTGTCATGGACACTTATCAGCCTGAGAGTTAAAACGAATAAGTATACTGCATTATACAGCAACTAAACCAGCGGTACTCAACCTTTTGCCAGGGGACGATTTGCCAGGGGTCACCTAGCAGCTCCCGGCCGCCCGGCAGAGAAACACTTTCTCTGCTCTGTTTTTTTGCTGACATTGGAGCCGCCGGCCGCCGTAAGTCAGAAAAAAATAAACTTTCCCCCGGAAAGGTTTACTCTGCTCGATCGAGCAGAGTAAACCTTTCTCTGCTCTGTTTTTTTTTTCTTTTTCTGACATCAGGGCAGCAGGCCGCGCCGTCAGTCAAAAATAAAAAATAAATACCATATGAATGCATAGTTACATTCCTATTGGCCATTTCACTTTGCAATAGCCAATAGCAAACTAGCTATTGCACCCACCCTCTGCTGCTGCCAATCAGCAGAGGGGGACCTGAAGTTCTCAATCAGGTCCTGTTCTAGTGATTGACAGCAGCAGCGGGCGAGTGCAATATTAGTTTGCTATTGCAAAGTGAAATAGCCAATAGGAATCTAGCTATGCATTCCTGTGCTTTTTTTTATTCTGACGGCGTACACATAGTACAGCCGGCCCCGCCCACCCCAGGAGCTGGTCACATAACTGTGACATACCGCAAGGTCCTCCAGCATAGTAAAGTGTGGAGAGAGGAGTACATACTGGAGAAGGCGAAGTAAGTATATCTTATCAGGGGTAACTCTCACGGTTTACACTGAACTCTATGGGCTGCTCTGTCAGTGACAGTACTGCGGAGTATGTACCTCATACGTTATATAGCCACACACTTTAAATCCAATTCTTCTAGTTCTGCTGCAGAGCCCGGTCCTGTCTTTGCCTATAGCAGTGGTTCTCAACCTGTGGGTCGCTGTGATTTCTGCTGTGCTAGATGAGAGTACTCCTCAGCCCTCTCCTAGCGCAGCAGTGTCAGTTCTCACGCCACCAGATGTCGCTGCAGCAGCAGCATCATCCCTAAATTGTACCGTGGGGGTCACCACAACTTAGCAAATGTTACCAAAGGGGTCCCGGCCCTAGAAAGGTTGAGAACCACTGAACTAAACAGAACAATCAACCTGGAGGTACAACATGCTCTGCTACATTGTGCTAAACTGCCCTATCATCAGGTACAGCATCAATAAAAAATAAAAAAAATTATGTTTGATACACATCTGTCATAAGTAGGTCTTTTTCTAGTCAATTAGTCCATGTTGGAAGTGTTCTGCTAATAAGACTTGTTTTCAATGTGTATTTTACAGATTACAATTAAATACCATAAATTCCATCTGCTTTCAGAACTTGTACATAATGTATATCTGATCACAAACTGTCAATCTGCATCAAATCAAGTTTCTAGAGCCAAGGTGCTTCTTTATGCTGAGCGCCAAAGTTTCAGAATGATAGTAAGTGAGTTCAGAAATGTTTGTTGATGATGTGGGACAAAAACATAATTTCTCAGTAGGAACCTATCAAAGCAATATTGTTTCTAACATTTCAAGGATCCCACAAATGTAAGTGTTGGAGCTCACATCAACACAACACACTGGTGTGAACTGCTCCCATTCACACTCATTTTCAGATGTCCCTGCATTGGCATGCAGTGAAAAACTCATGCCAATGCATCTGGTGTGAATGGGGCCTTAAGCTACTTAATAATAATGTTGAATATTTTATCCCAAAATTAAAAATTTAGTTTGTCCCCAAGAGACACCAACTTGGCAATCAAATCATTTATCAGAATTCATGATGTTAAACAGTGCACAGTGTTTCTCTTGTATTATACAGCATTGTAGCAAAAGTTGACAGAACATTTGTTGAAAGTAAACCTGTGCTGACAGAAATACATAAGCTGCCATGGCCAATCTTCTAAAACAGAAAGTTTCCTTGAATTAATGCTGATGCATTGGTCGGAGTGCGGCACCTCTAACTGCAGAAGCTTTCATTAGTGAAAACACTTCAAAATAATCATCAGCTAAGGTAGTATGCAAACCTCAGCTCCTATAAATGCCAAGTGTGGCCATATGGTACAGGCTCAAATTTTACAGTAAAAGCCAAGATTTTAGATACATTGTGAAGCCTGTGCTAGATCTATTAATTGTTTTGACACACAGGTTTAATTAAGGATATGCTCAGTTTTAATAGGTTTGTTACAGGTTTAGCTTGCGAGTTTGTAAAATGAACATTTTTGCAATATGTTTAAATGATCTCAATAATATTATAGTTTCACTGCTGCAAATAACATGTATGCTTAAATTTGTTTGATAGAATATTTAAACGCAGAGCGACTAAAAAGCCAACAATGAACCTGACACTAGTGGATGATGATACACCATGTGGTACTTAATTTAAAGAGGCAAAACTATCTGCAGATCATCTAAGGTTTAACAAGAGGTGGCCAAATGTATCCTATTACAACTCTGTTCATGCACTTAAAAATGTGTGTTAAAGCATTAGAACTAACCAGGCAAGCAAACATGCTTTTACTTGCTCTACTATGGCATGTTATGCTAATTTTAAATATTTAAAAAATATTCTTCTTAAACAAAATCAGGTGTAATGAAGGGTCTAAACGCAACACTAATTACAGTAAACAGGGCCCATGCATTGAATAGAATGAAGTCTGCAGAAGCTGTATGCTGTAGACTGTTTTTTTTTTTATTGCAAGGGTCAGGAGCAGCGGTCCCCAAACTACGGCACTCATAGTGCTTATGGATTGGCTGGATGCCATGAACCCCCCCTCCCCGATTAGAAGACCCTGCAGGTAGTGCTTTCTCATTGCACAGTTGGGGAGCCACTGTGCAGAGTGGCAGCAGCAAAGCTCTACAGCACCTTGCAATCTTTACAGGAACTGTTGGACAGAAGAAATCTCCTGACCATATGTATAGTCCCAGCTGTGATGTCACAACGTGCAGCTCAGGATATGGAGTTACCAGTGTATGATTTTGTTATCCCACTGACCACAGTGTGGGGTGCAGTGGTTTATAGTCCTCTTAAATTACTGCAAATATGGAAGAACAACACCGGAAAAGAATATGAAAATTCCTTGATTAAAGGGACAAATACAGGTATAAGCACACAGCAGCAACAATACTGGCAAGCAATGTTAAAACCACTTAACTATGTAAAAGTGTTACCTGTAACCTTTCCTAAGCTGTACAAATAATGTAGGGCAGAATTTGAGGCAAGAGGGTTAGAAGGACCCTGCTTGTGAGAGTACAATCTAAAAGGGAAGGGCAAGTAATGCAAAAGGAACTGTGTGGGCATAAGTTGGTCAACATAGTAAAAGTTTAGTTGTTAGGTAGAGGAAATATAAGCTTCACTGCAGAGGTAAAAAAAAAAAGAAAGAAAAGTGGGGCGTTTCAGGTGTCATTCTAGGCATGGAACACATATATTGCACATTTGTCTGTTAAAAATTAATTTTATTGTACAAATAATATAAATAACTAAATATATTACACACCCATATCATCTTCCTATACATAATATAGTCTAAAATCACAAAAGGCTTATGACCTCCCTGGACCACACGGCCACATTCTAGACATCGGAATTGCAATAATCATTCAAAAATATTACTTAAATTCATTTTAGATTCATCATGTATTGTCATATTGCTACAAAGTCTTGCATCGATATACTGTGGGTCCAATCTTCTACGTGTTTCACTAAAAAGCTTCCTCAGGAAGATGGGAGGCTGCCTGTAATATTTAAATATCATAGGTGTAACTACACATAACTATCCTAAGTAGTGACACAAAGTTATTTTTGTATCACGTAATGAACAGACAACCGACATTGAAAAAATGTACAACCTTTGTAGCTGGGTCTTACTGGTAACTCAGTCCATATCTCCAACAGAACAGAACCATCTCCCAGATGACATAGGGAGTGAGGGGCTAGATCAGGAGCTACGGTGAAAGAGGCTGGTTTCCGTCCCTCCATACTGCAACTTACAATAGGATATGAGAAATAAATAAATAAATATTATATATATATAGGGCTTGAAAAATTTGATAGTGTCTCACCAGTCAGTCAAAAATTTCACCAGTCAGCATGACCGGACTATAGCCTTGCAATTTATGTTAAAAAAGTTTGGGGACAGATAGAGCTTTCTTTTGGAGGTATATAATCACCACGGGGGGTATTTTTTTTTACTATATAATTAAAAAAGTACCATAAATGTAAAAAAACACAAAAAAGTTTCCCTACGTTATGTTATAAAACATTTATTCTTACCCATATTTTTAGTAAAACATAAAAGTCAGGGTCACGTCGGGTAAATAGACACCAAACATGTCAAGCCTTAAAATTGCGTGCACCCGCAAAAAACGCCCGTAGGCGACGATTAAAACGCTTTTACTGTTCAGTTTAGTGTTATCAGTGATTAAAGGAGAACTATGGGGTCAGGGCTTTTCCCCATAGTTTTCCTTAGGGTAACGGCAGGACACAAATTAGCGTCCTCCCGTCACCCTAAGCTCAGTATATAGGGAGCTGCAGCTTATGGTATACTGAGACGCCGCAGCTGAAGCGGATCCCGACAATTATGTCTGGATCCGCCCAGCTGCGTGAGTGACAGCTGGCTCTGCCTATCTAGAGGCAGAGCCAGCTGTACCTGCCCCCTCCCCTGTCCGTTCCGCCAGTCAGCGCTGGAGGATCGGAGCGGGGAGGGGGGAATCCAGCCCCTCCCCTGTCACGGCTCTGTGCCGTGACAGGATCGAGAAGTGAGCGAA
Source organism: Nanorana parkeri (assembly GCF_000935625.1). Lineage (NCBI taxonomy): Eukaryota > Metazoa > Chordata > Amphibia > Anura > Dicroglossidae > Nanorana > Nanorana parkeri. The sequence continues at coordinate 183,296 of NW_017307750.1, forward strand.
CACCGTTATGTGTTCGCTCACTTCCCGATCTACTGAGCCGACCTGTGACAGTCTAATTGTCACAGGTCGGATAGAACAATGAGGATGAGTGAAAAGCACTCACCTCATAGTTCTTCTTTAGGCTGGGTTCCCACCTAGGCGTCCGAAATATGTGTGTATGCGGTGCATGTTTAAACCGCGATTTGCAGCCCACAAAATGCGCGTCAAACGCGTATTTACGAGAGCTATCCGGCTGTATCCTAATGATTACGCACGGAAATACGCCCCAAAGAAGCTCCTGTACTTCTTTGGGCATAGGGCGTTTTTCAGCATGTTCCGACACGCTGAAATATGCCCAAGTGAGAACCATGCCCATAGGAAATAATGGGATTTCACTTGCAGGGCGTTTACAGTGCGTCGATCAGCGCTGTAAAACGCCCAGGTGTGAACCGGCCCTAATGGCTCTAAAATTATTGCTCTCACTCCGTTTGCCGCAATATGCAACATGTGCGGCACATAGGCGCACCTGACGCATACATGCGTGTGTATGTGGGGGGCGCGGACTTAAAAAAAATGTTTAAAAAAATAAATGTTATGCTTCTTTATTTTTTTATGAATCTTTCATTTTTTTATTACTTTTTTTTTAACATACAACTTTATTGCTGTTACATGGGGGGCTAAGAAGCCCCCTATGGGATAGCCAATTTACATGACAGGTCCTCTTTATGGAGACATCAGGGGTCTCCAAGACCCCTAATGTCACCTAGGGACCTCCAGAGAAGCTGATGAAGCAGAGATCGGCTTCATCAGCTTCTCTAGCTGGAGAGTGACACTGAATGCAGGAAGTGATGTAATCTACATCACTTCCTGCATTCGGGGACTGAGAGGAGATCAAAAGGAGTTCGTGTACTGAACTCCCTTTGATCTCCTGTCACAGAGCCG